>NC_054728.1:0-17652 GCF_017639655.2 Falco naumanni | reverse complement strand
ATGTTCTGTTATTTCGTTATTTCGTTATTTCGTTATTTCGTTTATTTCGTTTATTTCGTTTATTTCGTTTATTTCGTTATTTCGTTTATTTCGTTATTTCGTTATTTCGTTTATTTCGTTATTTCGTTATTTCGTTATTTCGTTATTTCGTTATTTCGTTATTTCGTTATTTCGTTATTTCGTTATTTCGTTATTTCGTTATTTCGTTTATTTCGTTTATTTCGTTTATTTCGTTTATTTCGTTTATTTCGTTATTTCGTTATTTCGTTATTTCGTTATTTCGTTATTTCGTTATTTCGTTATTTCGTTATTTCGTTTATTTCGTTTATTTCGTTTATTTCGTTTATTTCGTTTATTTCGTTTATTTCGTTATTTCGTTATTTCGTTATTTCGTTATTTCGTTATTTCGTTATTTCGTTATTTCGTTATTTCGTTATTTCGTTATTTCGTTTATTTCGTTTATTTCGTTATTTCGTTATTTCGTTATTTCGTTTATTTCGTTTATTTCGTTTATTTCGTTTATTTCGTTTATTTCGTTTATTTTATTTTGTTTGTTTCGTCTAGTTTGGTTGGTTTTACTTGTTTTGTTGACTATTTAGGTGTTTGTGGTTTTTATGGGTGTTGGGGTTTGAGTTAATATGATTTTAGTGTTGGGGCGCCAGGTGGGTGGTGTTTGTGGAGTATATAAGATGTTGGGTGGGAGGTTGGGTTTGAGGGTGGACGGGGTGTTTGAGGTTCTCGTAGTTGAATTGTACAACGATAGTTTTTCAAGCTTTAGGTCCTGGGGAGGCGCCGGGCGAGAATAGTCATGACTTATTTTGTGTTTTTCTTGGGGGTGTGCTTTGTTTTTGGGGCGTTAGCGGTTGCGTCTAATCCTTCTCCGTATTATGGGGTGGTTGGGTTGGTGTTAGGGTCTGTTGTTGGGTGTGGGTGGTTGATGAGTTTGGGGGTCTCTTTTATTTCGTTGGTGTTGCTTATGGTTTATTTGGGAGGGATGTTGGTTGTTTTTGTTTATTCTGTGGCGTTGGCGGCAGACCCTTTTCCTGAGGCTTGGGGGAATTGACGGGTTGTGGGGTGTGGCGTTGGATTGACTTTGTTGTTGCTTGTTGGGGTTATGGTTGTTGGTGATGTTGGTTGTTTGGGTTACGGGGTGGGTACTGTTGATAGTGGGGGGATAGTTTCTGTACGGTTAGATTTTGGTGGGGTGGCAATGTTTTATTCTCATGGGGCTGGAATGTTTTTTATTGCCGGTTGAGGGTTGTTGTTGACTTTGTTTGTGGTGTTGGAGCTTGTGCGAGGGTTATCTCGTGGGGCGATTCGGGCAGTTTAGGTTTGTTGGGTGGTTCAGAAGATAGTTTAATGAGAATGCCAGCTTTGGGAGTTGGTGATAGAGGTTTGAGTCCTCTTTTTCTGAAGTTGCGGCTGAAATTTAATGTTGGGGTGGGGGGGTGGCGTAAAAAATGGGTGTAATTGTTAATGTAACTCCAGCGCCGAGGCGTGTGATGTTGGATGAAAAAAATCGAAGATATAACAACGGGATGGGATGGCAAATTTTGGTGGGGTGGTGGGTAGGGGTTTTTAGGTTTTTTGTTTGGTTGTTAGGAATGATTGAGGAAGATAGTAAAGCATGTCCAACAAGCATTCATATATATTGGTACCTTCTATTTAAGTGGATGAATCATAACTAAATGCGGATAGCAAGTGCATCAGGGTAACGGTGGTTGACTCCAAATACGCAAACCGTCTCATTCAGCAACTCCTGAGGGTGAGGAACGGCTCGAAGTCCATAATGCTCAGACCTATCTAAGGGCTCCCGTTGCACTCAGAAGGGTCACCTGTGAAGCGTTCCAAAAAAAAAGAGAACCAGCCGCGCCAAAAAGGGAAAATGCCGCGATCACGGACTTAGAAGTGGAATAAAGCGAACCAGATGGCTCCGAGAAGGGCAAGTTCAAGGGAAGAGCCAAGTTATGGCCCTGACCGAGGAACCAGAGGCGCAAAAGTGCAAGTTGTGCTAGGGGTGTAGGGGGAAAGAATGATCCTGACGCTGGTCGTGTGATGAGATTATGCAACGGCAGTAGTCCGAACCTCGTGAGAAGGACGATTAATAGATAACCTAATACCTGAAACCGGCACTACGAGAATTGATTTAGGTACTATGGCCTGTTACCATTAATATTATGTATTAAGGCACTTCCGTGTTGTGGATACAATTTGGTGTATAAAGCTCAACTTTAATGGATTTAGCTCGAGGGGAGATAGGGAACGTTCCGTGCTTCATTGCTTGATTTGTCCTAGAATGTATAGATGGCTGTCGACAATCTTATGCCCGACAAAACATGGTATGGGTACAGTACATGCATTATATGAATCCAGTACATTGAGTTGTAATGTAATGGGGTAATTATATTAATGCGAAGTAATACATAGGGGGGGAGGGGGGGGTGGTGAGAGGCTTTGTTTTTAAAGGGATTGGCTAGTTTTGGTGAAAATGCCAGCTTGAGCTGGCATTGGGGTGGTGAGGGGCTTTGTTTTTAAGGGGGTTGGTTAGTTTTGGTAAAAATGCCAGCTTGAGCTGGCATTGGGGTGGTGAGGGGCTTTGTTTTTAAGGGGGTTGGTTAGTTTTGGTAAAAATGCCAGCTTGAGCTGGCATTGGGGTGGTGAGGGGCTTTGTTTTTAAGGGGGTTGGTTAGTTTTGGTAAAAATGCCAGCTTGAGCTGGCATTTGGGAGGGGTAGTGAGAACTCTAAGAAGGTTGCAGGCCTTCATTCTTTGGTTTACAAGACCAATGTTTTTATAAACTATTAGAGTGCTTAGTAGTTGAGGATTTTGTTTTCTAGGGCTCCGGTGAGAGGGAGGAGGATTAGGAGGATTGTGAAGTAGGAGAGGGAGGCTAGTTGTCCGATAATGATGAATGGTTGTTCGACAGGTTGGCTCCCTACTCAGGTTAGAATAGCTAGATTAGTGACTAGGAGTCAGAATAGTGATTGGGACAGTGGGCGGAAGGTTATTGTGCGTTGTTTGGATTTGTGGAGTAGTGGGTTTAGGAATAGGATTAGTACGGAGGCGGCTAGTGCTAGGACCCCGCCTAGTTTGTTGGGGATTGAGCGTAGAATGGCGTAGGCAAATAGGAAGTATCATTCTGGTTTGATGTGTGGGGGGGTGACTAGGGGGTTTGCTGGTGTAAAGTTTTCTGGGTCGCTTAGTAGGTTTGGGGTGAATAGGGCCAGGGTCATTAGGGGGAGATATATGAGTATGAACCCTAGGAGGTCCTTAAGGGAATAGTAGGGATGGAATGGGATTTTATCGCAGTTTGATGTTATTCCTAGGGGGTTGTTTGAGCCTGATTCATGCAGGAAGGTAAGGTGAATTAGGGTGAGTCCTGCGATTAAGAATGGCAGAAGAAAGTGTAGGGCAAAGAATCGGGTTAGTGTTGGGTTGTCCACTGAGAACCCTCCTCAGGCTCACTCAACCAGGGTTTGGCCGATGTATGGAATTGCTGAGAATAAGTTGGTGATTACTGTGGCGCCTCAGAATGATATTTGTCCTCAGGGCAGTACGTAGCCGACGAAGGCTGTTGCTATCAGTGTGAGCAGAAGGATGATGCCTGTATTTCATGTTTCTTTGTACAGGTAGGAACCGTAGTAGATGCCTCGTCCGATGTGTATGTAGATGCAGATAAAGAATAGTGATGCTCCGTTAGCGTGCAGGTTGCGAATCAATCACCCATACTGTACGTTTCGACATGTGTGGGCGACGGATGAGAAGGCTAGGGTTGTGTCTGCGGTATAGTGTATGGCTAGTAGTAGGCCGGTTAGGATTTGGGTAGCTAGGCAGATTCCTAGTAAGGATCCGAAGTTTCATCATATGGAGATGTTGGATGGGGTGGGGAGGTCGATTAGGGAGTTGTTAATTATTTTTATTAGGGGGTGTGACTTTCGAATGTTGGGTGCCATTAGTTTCCTCTAAGTGTTAGCAGGATGATGGTGATTGATAGGGCAAAGGATCCTAGGTATGTTTTAATTAATCCTGTGTGCAGGGTTGTTGAGGTTTTTGCGGCTATTTGTTGCAGATTAGCAAGTCCTTCGGGGCCTATTTTTTTGTATCAGAACAGGTCGGTTAGGTGTAGGGCGAATTTTTGTCCGTGGTTTAGTAGGTTTGTGGTGCTAGGGCGATGGGTTAGTGGGTTGAAGTATCCCAGGTTGGTGGAGAAGTTTGAGTAGATGTTTTGTTTGGGGTGTGTTAGGGTGTGGGTCATATTTGATAATTCTAGTGCTAGGATGATGCCTAGGATTGTGACTAGAATGGCTGCAGTTTTTGTGGTTGTGGGTATGGTTATGGGAGGGGTTTTTGTGGGGATGGTGTAGGATGTGATGAGTAGTCCTGATAAGATGGTGCCTATGGCTAGACGTAGAATGGGGTTAGTAATTAGTGAGTTGTTTTCGTTGATTGGGGTTGTTGTGGAAATTCGGGTGAATCCTGCTTGGACTAGAGATGTTATGCGGAGACTGTAGGCTGCTGTAAAGGATGTGGCCAGGAGGGTTAGGGTAAGTGCTCATGTGTTTAAGTACGAGGTGTTTAGGTTTTCGATGATCAGGTCTTTTGAGTAGAATCCTGCCAGGAAGGGGGTTCCTATTAGTGCTAGATTGCCAATGGTTAGGCAGGATGTGGTTGTGGGTAGTGTTTTTTGTAGGCCCCCTATTTTTCGAATGTCTTGTTCTCCGGCTAGATTGTGGATGATTGAGCCTGAGCAGAGGAATAGTATGGCTTTAAAGAATGCGTGTGTTGAGATGTGAAGGAAGGCTAGTTGGGGGAGGTTTAGTCCGATGGCAACTATTATTAGGCCTAGTTGACTTGATGTGGAGAAGGCGATGATTTTTTTAATATCGTTTTGGGTTAGAGCGCATGTGGCGGCGAATAATGTGGAGAGTGCACCTAAGCACAAACATGCGGTTAGGGCAGTTTGGTTGTTGGATAGTATGGGGTGGGTTCGGATGAGTAGGAAGATTCCGGCTACTACTATGGTGCTGGAGTGGAGTAGGGCGGAGACGGGTGTGGGGCCTTCTATGGCAGCTGGGAGTCAGGGGTGTAGGCCGAATTGGGCTGATTTTCCCATGGCCGCTAGGATGAGGCCTAGGAGGGGGAGTATTGGGGTGTATGTGTGGGAGGAGGTTTGTTGGATTTCTCAGGTGTTTGTGGTGGATGCTATTCATGCTATGCTGATGATGAGGCCAATATCCCCAATTCGGTTGTAGAGTACGGCTTGCAGGGCAGCTGTGTTGGCTTTTGCTCGTGCATGTCATCATCCAATTAGTATGAACGATATGATTCCTACTCCTTCTCAGCCCACGAATAGGAGGAATATGTTGTTGGCGAGAGTTAGAGTTAGTATAGCGATTAAGAAGATAGACAGATAGGAGAAGAATTTTGTGATATTTGGTTCTGGGGTTATGTACCATGTTGCGAATTGTAGGATGGATCAAGTTACAAATAGTGCGATGGGGAAAAACATGATTGAGTATTGGTCTATTTTTAGGCTAACTGGGATTTTAAAGTTTGTGGTGAGTTTTCATTCTCAGCAGGTGGTGATGCTTTCTGTGTTTGAGTAAATAAAGATCATTATGGGCACCAAGCTGATTAGGAATGCTGTTTTGGTGGCGTGGGTGATAGTGGTTGGGGAGTTTTTTAGGGTTTTTGTTAGGAGGGGAAGTATTATTGGGGTTGCGATTAATGTTAGTGCAAGGATTGTGAAGGTGCTTAGGAGTAGTGTAGTCTCCATTGCTTTTACTTGGATTTGCACCAAGGTGATTGGTTCCTAAGACCAGTGGATTGCTACTATCCTTTAAAAGCAAGGGGACTGAGGTTTTAAACTCAGATGCAGGAATTAGCAGTTCTTGCTGGTTGAACTTCCCCTCGGCGAGCAAGAAGGGTTTGAGCTTCTATTTCCAGGATCACAACCTGATGTTTGGGTTTAAACTATGCTTGCATTGAGGTATGCCGGACATAAGGGCAGGTTTGAAGATGAGTAGAATTAGGGGGAGGATGTGTAGGGTTATTAGGAGATGTTCTCGTGTGTTTGAATTTTGTAAACGGGTAATGTGGGTTGGAGTGATTCCTCGTTGGGTTGTGAGGAGGAGGTAGAGGGTGTATAGGGCGGTTATTAGGCTTGCGGTTCCGGTGAGAATAATTGTTGGGGTGGATCAGTTGAATAGTGCAGTTATGATGGTTAATTCTGCTATTAGATTAGTGGTGGGAGGTAGTGCTATGTTTGTGAGGTTTGCTAGTAATCATCAAGTTGCTATTAGTGGGAGGAGAGGCTGGAGGCCTCGTGTCATTAATAGGATTCGACTGTGTGTACGTTCGTAGTTGGTATTGGCCAGGCAGAATAGTATTGAGGAGGTTAGGCCATGAGAGATTATGAGGATTATTGCTCCTGAAAATGATCAGGGGGTCTGGATTATGCTAGCTGCGATCACGAGTCCTATGTGGCTTACGGATGAGTAGGCGATGAGTGATTTTAAGTCAATTTGTCGGAGGCAAATTGAGCTAGTTATTAGTGCCCCTCACAGTGCTAGGGTGATAAATGGGTAGTATAAGTGGCTTAGGAGGGGGTTTATTAGTAGGGTTATTCGTATAATGCCGTATCCTCCTAGTTTTAGGAGGAGGGCTGCGAGTAGTATGGACCCTGTGATTGGGGCCTCTACGTGGGCTTTGGGGAGTCACAGGTGAAGTCCGTAGAGGGGTGCTTTTACTATGAACGCTAGAAGTAGGGCTAGGGTTGATAGGACGCCTGTTCATGAGTGGGGTATGGTGGGATGATTAAGTTTTATTATTAGAAGGTGGAGGGTGCCAGTTTGGGAGTGTAGGGCTAGGATTGTGACTAGTAGTGGTAGGGAGCTGATGAGGGTGTAAAATATTAGGTAGATGCCTGCGCTTAGGCGGTCTGGTTGGTTTCCCCATCGGGTGATTAGGGCCAGGGTTGGGATTAGGGTTGCTTCGAATGAGATGTAGAACAGTATGAGTTCTGTGGCTGAAAATGCCAGGACAATAAGGGGTTGGGTGAGGGTTAGGGTTAGGATAAAGGTTCGTTTTCGTGGGGTGGGTTCATGTTGGAGGTGGTTTTGAGAGGCTAGGATTATGAGGGGTAGTAGTCAGCAGGTGAGTGTTAGGAGCGGGGAGGAAATTTGGTCTATGCCAGTTCATTGAGTTAAGGTCTTGCTTGGGTAGTATGTGGGGAGGAGTCAGTGTAGGCTGAGGAGGGCGATTAGTAGGCTGTGGGCCGTGGTGTTAACTCACAGGAATTTTGTTGGGGATAAGAGAGCTGTTGGGGGTAGAAGAAGTGTTGGGAGGAGGATTTTTAGCATTGGAGGAGGTTTAGGTTGTGTAGGTGGTCGGAGCCGTGAGTGCGGGTTGAGGCTACTAGTATAGACAAGCCTGTGCCAGCCTCGCAAGCTGAGAATGTTAGTATGAAGATCGGTGCTAGAGCAAGTGATGTTGTTTGGTTTTCAATGGGGAGTGTTGACAGGGCGATGTATAGGGACAATATTATGCTCTCTAAGCATAATAGGGCGGAGATTAGGTGGGTGCGGTGGAGAGTGAGGCCTAGGCTGCTTAGGGCGAAGGCTGAGCAGTAGCTTAGGTGTATAGGGGACATGTAGAAAGTCATAGGGCAGGGCTATGGTTTGTTGAGTCGAAATCAACTGTCTTGATTAGACTAACTTTCTATTATTCTGCTCATTCTAGGCCTCCTTGAAGTCATTCGTAGATTAATCCAAGCGTGAGTAGGGTAATGATCAGTAGGGTTCAGGCTAGGGTGGTGGTGGGGGATTGTAGTTGAGTGGCTCATGGTAGGGGGAGTAGGAGTGCAATTTCCAGGTCAAATAAGAGGAATAAGATTGCTACTGAGGAAGAATCGGATTGAGAATGGCAGTCGAGCTGATCCTAGGGGGTCAAATCCACACTCATATGGGGATAGTTTTTCTGAGTCTGGGGTTATTTGGGCTAGTCAGAAGTTTAGGGAGATTAGTGTGATGCTTAGGGCTAGGGATAGTGCGAGTATGAAGAGGATTATGTTTATTGCTTCCCTCTGGGGTTATACCAGATTTTAGAGATTGGAAGTCAATTGTAATTAATATACTAGGGGAGCATGATCCTCATCAGTAAATAGTTATATATAGGAATAGTCAAATGACATCTACGAAGTGTCAGTATCAGGCTGCAGCTTCGAATCCAAAGTGGTGGTTTGGTGTAAAATGGAAGTTGATTAGTCGTAGTAGGCAGATTAGGAGGAAGGAAGATCCGATGATTACGTGTAGGCCGTGGAATCCTGTGGCGATGAAGAAGGTTGAGCCGTATACACTGTCGGCGATTGAGAATGGGGCTTCATAGTATTCTATGGCTTGGAGGGCTGTGAAGTAGGCACCTAGGAGGACAGTTAGGCCGAGGGCTTGGATTGCTTGTTTGCGGGTTCCTTCGGTGATGCTATGGTGGGCTCATGTGACGGTAACTCCTGATGCCAGTAGGATGGCGGTGTTAAGTAGGGGCACTTCTATGGGGTTTATGGGTTTGATTCCTGTTGGGGGTCATTGTCCTCCTAGCTCTGGTGTGGGGGCTAGGCTTGAGTGGAAGAAGGCTCAGAAGAAGCCCAGGAAGAAGAAAACTTCTGATGTGATAAATAGGATTATTCCGTATCGAAGGCCTTTTTGTACTGGGAGTGTGTGGTGGCCTTGGAATGTGCTTTCTCGGATAATGTCTCGTCATCATTGGAGTATTACGAGGAGTATGGAGGTTAGGCCTAAGGCTAGGGGTTGGGGGGTGTTGTAGTGAAATCACATAGCTAGTCCTGATGTGGTGAGGAGGGCGGCAGCGGCTCCAGAGATTGGTCAGGGGCTGGGGTCTACTATGTGGAAGGGATGTGCTTGGTGGGCCATTAGATGTTTTCTTGTAAGTATAAGCTTAGTAGGAGGACGAAAACGTATGCTTGGATTATAGCTACTGCTACTTCTAGGATGGTGAGTAGTAGGAGGATTAGTATGGTTGCAATGGAAATTGCGGGTATAATGGGAAGGAGGACGGCGGTAGCTGTAGAAATGAGTTGAATTAGTAAGTGTCCTGCTGTTAGGTTTGCTGTAAGTCGGACTCCGAGTGCAAGTGGGCGGATAAATAGGCTTGTAGTTTCAATTATAATTAGAGCGGGAATGAGTGGGGTGGGGGTGCCTTCGGGCAGTAGGTGGCCTAGGGAGGTTGTGGGCTGGTTTCGTAGTCCTGTGAGGAGGGTGGCAAGTCAAAGTGGGAAGGCCAGTGCCATGTTTATAGACAGTTGAGTAGTGGGAGTGAATGTGTATGGTAGTAGTCCTAGTAGGTTAATTGTAAGGAGTAGTATTATTAGGGATGTGAGGATTAGTGCTCATTTGTGACCCTTTTTGTTTAGGGGTGTTATTAGTTGTTTTGTGGTTAGGTGAATTAGTCATGATTGGAGGGTGGTGAGGCGGTTGTTGACTCATCGAGTGTTAGGAGAAGGGAATAATAAGGTGGGAAAGAGGATGGAAAGGAGGGCTAAGGGTATGCCTATTAAATAGGGGCTTGAGAATTGGTCGAAGAAGCTTAAGTTCATGGTCAGGTTCAGGGGGTGGATTTGTCAAGGATGCTGGTTTTGTTTTGGGGGTGGTTGGTGGGGGTGAATGGTAGGAGTTTGGGTTGGATGATTAGTGAAAAGATTACCCAGGTGGTGAGTATGGTTAGGAATCATGGATTTGGGTTTAGTTGGGGCATGCCATTAAGGAGGGGTGGGTTGTCCTCTTTCTCTAGCTTAAAAGGCTAGTGCTGATGCATAGCTTCTTAATGATTAGGATGGTTGTAGTGCGGATCAGTATTCGAAGTGGGTCAGAGGGGTTGATTCTACTACGATAGGTATGTAGCTGTGGTTGGCTCCGCAGATTTCTGAGCATTGGCCATAGAAGATACCCGGTCGGGTTGTGATGAAGGATGTTTGGTTGAGTCGTCCTGGGATTGCGTCAGTTTTTACGCCTAAGGATGGGACAGCCCATGAGTGGAGTACGTCATTGGCGGTGATGATGATGCGAATGGGGGATTCTATTGGGACTACAACGCGATGGTCTACTTCTAGCAGTCGGAAGTGTCCTGGAGAGAGTTCTGTGGTTGGAATTATGTAGGAATCAAATGTTAAGTCTTTGAAGTCTGTGTATTCATAGGCTCAATATCATTGGTGTCCAATAGCTTTTAGAGTTAGGTCGGGTTCGTCAGTTTCGTCTATTATATATAGGATTTGCAGGGATGGAAGGGCAAGTAGGATAAGAACGATGGCGGGTAGAATTGTCCAGATGAGTTCTACTTCTTGTGCATCTACGGTGTTGGATGATAGTTTTTCTGCTAGTATAAGTGTTAGTAGGTATAGGACTAGGCTGCAGATTGCGAGTGCAACCATTAGGGCGTGGTCGTGGAATTCTACGAGCTCTTCTATGATTGGTGAGGAGGCGTCTTGAAATCCGAATTGAGATTGGTTGGCCATGGTAGGGGTGTACAGGGGTTTCACCTGTGACTTAGCTTTGACAAAGCTGTGTAATGGGTTTACTAACACTCCATAAGAAAGAAGCATAAGTGGTTTGATGCAGTTGGCTTGAAACCATCGTGTGAGGGTTCGATTCCTTCCTTTCTTGGGTTTGGACGAAGGTTGGTTCTTCGAAAGTGTGGTAGGGGGGTGGGCAGCCGTAGATTCATTCGATGTTGGTGGTGGTTAGTTCTGTTTGAAGGACTTTTCGTTTTGCTGCGAATGCCTCTCAGATGATGAATATTAGTAAGACTACGGCTGTTATTGAAATTAAGGAGCCGATAGAGGATAGGGTGTTTCATAGGGTGTAGGCGTCTGGGTAGTCTGAATAGCGTCGTGGTATGCCGGCTAGGCCTAGGAAGTGTTGGGGGAAGAATGTTAGGTTTACGCCTGTGAATATAACTCCAAAGTGGGTTTTGGATCATGTGGGGTGGAGGGTGTATCCGGTGAATAGTGGGAATCAATGGGTGAACCCGGCTAGGATGGCAAATACAGCTCCTATTGAGAGGACATAGTGGAAGTGGGCGACTACGTAGTATGTGTCGTGTAGGGCAATGTCTAGTGAGGAATTTGCCAGTACGATACCTGTTAGTCCTCCGATTGTGAATAGGAAGATGAAACCCAGGGCTCATAGTATTGGTGGGTCTCATTTGATGGTGCCTCCGTGTAGTGTGGCTAATCAGCTGAATACTTTGATGCCGGTTGGGATAGCGATGATTATGGTGGCGGAGGTGAAGTATGCTCGGGTGTCTACGTCTATTCCCACGGTGAACATGTGGTGGGCTCATACGATAAAGCCTAGGAATCCGATTGATAGCATGGCTCAGACTATTCCTATGTACCCGAATGGTTCTTTTTTACCTGCGTAGTATGTTACGACGTGTGAGATAATTCCGAAGCCTGGGAGGATTAGGATGTAGACTTCTGGGTGACCAAAGAATCAGAATAAATGCTGGTAGAGAATGGGGTCTCCTCCTCCGGCGGGGTCGAAGAATGTGGTGTTCAGGTTTCGGTCGGTCAGTAGTATGGTGATGCCGGCGGCTAGGACTGGAAGTGAGAGTAACAGGAGCACGGCGGTGATGAGTACGGATCACACGAATAGTGGAGTTTGGTATTGTGATAGGGTAGGGGGTTTTATGTTAATGGCTGTTGTGATAAAGTTGATTGCCCCTAGGATGGAGGATACACCTGCGAGGTGTAAGGAGAAGATGGCTAGATCTACTGAGGCGCCAGCATGGGCTAAGTTGCCTGCTAGAGGGGGGTATACGGTTCACCCTGTTCCGACTCCGGCTTCTACTGTGGAAGATGCTAGGAGCAATAGGAAGGATGGGGGGAGTAGTCAGAAGCTTATGTTGTTTATGCGGGGGAATGCTATGTCTGGGGCTCCAATTATAAGGGGGACTAGTCAGTTTCCAAATCCTCCGATTATGATGGGTATGACTATGAAGAAGATTATTACGAAAGCATGGGCGGTGACAATGACATTGTAGATTTGGTCGTCTCCCAAGAGGGTCCCTGGTTGACCAAGTTCTGCCCGAATAAGGAGGCTGAGGGCGGTGCCGGCTATGCCTGCCCATGCTCCGAAGAGTAGGTACAAGGTACCAATGTCTTTGTGGTTTGTTGAAAATAATCATCGGTTGATGAAGGTCACAGGTAAGATGGCTGAGTGTTTAGGCGTTAGGCTGTAGTCCTTTTTACAGAGGTTTAATTCCTCTTCTTATCGACTCTGTGGTGAAGTTCATGTTGAGTTGCAAACTCATTGATGTACATTGAGAGTGTGCCGGAGTCTGATAGACAGAAGCTTGTTGGTTTGAGCGTCTAGCTGTTAATTAGAAGTTTATGGGATCGAGGCCCGTCTGTCTAGGTTTAATTATGGAGGCCCTAGCTTAATTAGAGTGTCTGAGTTGCATTTAGATGGTGCAGGTTTAGTGTCCTGCGGGTCTTAGTGGTGTGGACAGAAACTAAGAGGGTTTAACTCTTATTTAAGGCTTTGAAGGCCTTCGGTTTAGTTGGCAGGTTATCCTAAGTTTCTTAGGTAATGGTTAAGATTATGGGAGAGAGGGGGAGGAGGAGGGTTGATAGGGAAATTAATGTGGCGATTGATGTGCTTGCGGGTTTATTATTGTATCATTGTTTTATGGAGTTTGTAGTGTTTGGTGGAAGTGTGATTGTGGAGCAATATGCAAGGCGTAGGTAGAAAAATAGGCCTAATAGGGAGAGTATTGAGATGACCATGGCTGTAGTTGATATTTCTTGTTTTGTTAGCTCTTGGATAATGAGTCATTTTGGCAAAAAGCCGGTGAGGGGAGGTAGGCCGGCTAGGGACAGTAGTGTTAGTATTAGGGATGCATTTAGTGAGGGTATTTTTGCTCAGGAGGTTATTATTGTGGTTAGTTTTGATGAGTTGGTTGTGTTGAGGGCTAAGAAAATAGGGGTGGTTACTATGGCGTATAGGTAGAAGGTTACCATTGTTAGCTTAGGGTTGTAAATGAGGATGATGGTTATTCAGCCTAAGTGGGCGATTGATGAGAAAGCTAGGACTTTTCGGATTTGTGTCTGGTTAAGTCCTATTCACCCTCCGACGGCTGTGGATGCGATGGCTATAGTTGTTAGTAGGAGTGGGTTCAGTGAGGGAGCGGTTAAGAAGAGAATGCTGATGGGGGGGAGTTTTATTAGTGTGGAGAGGAGTAGGGCAGTGGTTATGGGTGAGCCTTGTATTACCTCTGGAAATCAGAAGTGGAAGGGCACTAGGCCTAGTTTTATTGCAATCGCTGCGGTCAGTAGCAAGGAGGCTGTTGGCTGGGTTAGTTGGGTAATATCTCATTGTCCGGTGAATTGTGCGTTGATTGTGCTTGAGAAGAGGATTAATGCGGAGGCGGTTGCTTGAGTGAGGAAATATTTGATTGCAGCTTCGATAGCTCGGGGGTGATGTGATTTTGAAATGAAGGGGATGATAGCAAGGGTGTTGATCTCTAGTCCGGCTCAGGCTAGTATTCAGTGGCTGCTTGAGATTGTAATGGTTGTTCCTAGTATGAGGCTTAGAGAGAATGTTAGTTTTGTGAGGGGGCTCATTTAGTAGAGGAAGGGGTTGAACCATCATTTTCGGGGTATGGGCCCGATAGCTTTTGTTTAGCTGACCCTACTAGGAAGTAATATAGGGGGAGTATGGAGGGTTTTGATCTCTTTTGTGCAGGTTCGATTCCTGTCTTCCTAAGGTTTGTATAAGGAAATGAGAGGGTTGGTGAGCCTCTATGTTCACTTTATCATAGTGACCCTTAGACATTCAGGCACATTTCCTTGTGTGGGTGTTTTTAGGTGGGGGGGAGGCCTGCATAGCAGATTGGCATGCTGGTGTGTCAGAGGCACAGGGCTAGTGTTAGTGGTAGGAAGTTTTTTCAGAGGAGGTGCATGAGTTGGTCATAGCGAAATCGTGGATACGAGGCGCGGATTCATAGGAAGCCTGAGGATAGGAGGAGGGTTTTTGTAGCGAGGATTGTTGGGAATAGCTCTAAGGGGAGACCTAAGGAGCCAGGGTTGATGAATATGATGGTGGTGAGTGTGTTTATTAGTATAATGTTTGCATATTCAGCCAGGAAAAACAGGGCAAATGGGCCTGCGGCGTATTCTACATTAAAGCCCGAGACCAGTTCGGATTCTCCTTCTGTTAGGTCGAATGGGGCGCGGTTGGTTTCGGCAAGAGTGGAAATGTATCATATTATTGCAAGGGGTCAAGTGGAGAAGATTAGGTATAGGGGCTCTTGGGTGGTGGTAAGGGTGTTTAAGGTATAGTTTCCGCTTAGTATAATTACGGATAGGAGGATAATGGCTAGTGTTACCTCATATGAAATGGTTTGTGCAACTGCTCGGAGGGCGCCGATCAGGGCGTATTTTGAATTTGAGGCTCAGCCTGACCATAGGATTGAATATACTGCTAGGCTTGATATGGCTAGGAGGAATAGTAGACCTAGGTTTAAGTCTGCGAGGGAGAAGGGCAGGGGAAGGGGGGTTCAGATGGAAATTGCAAGGAGGAGGGCTAATGCTGGGGTTAGGGTAAAGAGCAGGGGGGAGGAGGTTGATGGTCGGATGGGTTCTTTGGTAAAAAGTTTTACGCCATCTGCTACGGGTTGTAGGAGTCCAAAGGGTCCTACAATGTTTGGACCCTTTCGGGCTTGCATGTAGCTTAAGACTTTTCGTTCTACTAAGGTTAGGAAGGCTACGGCAATTAAGACTGGAAGGGCATAGGCTGAGAATATGATAAGATGTGTCAGAGGTGTTGGCTGGGTCATGGTTGAGTTATGGGGAGCTAGGGAGAGGATTTGAACCTCTAGTTAAAGGGCTTAAGCCTTTTGCATTTGCCAGGCTTTGCTACACTAGCGGCCCTTTTTTAGGGGTTATAGTGGGTAGTCCTTTGGGCAGTTTAGTTGGGGTCATTGCTTGGGGAGGAGAGGCGTGCTTGGAAGTATTGGCCCCACCCTTCCGGTCCTTTCGTACTGAGAAGGGTCTGTCATAGATAGAAACCGACCTGGATTGCTCCGGTCTGAACTCAGATCACGTAGGACTGTTAATCGTTGAACAAACGAACCCTTAATAGCGGCTGCACCATTGGGATGTCCTGATCCAACATCGAGGTCGTAAACCTCTCCGTCGATGGGGGCTCTTGGGAGAGATTGCGCTGTTATCCCTGGGGTAGCTTGGTCCATTGTTCAATTGTATTGGGTCTGGTTGCTATTTGCACGTTGATGGGTGGTTCTTGGTTAAGACGGGCGGTCTTATTTTTGGAGGGTGTGTTTTACTCCAAGGTTGCCCCAACCGAAAAATTATAGGCCAGTGCTGTGGATGTAGTGCGCCTGGTAGGCTTAGGTTTGGTGTGTGGTGGCCATTGATTTTTAAGTTCCACAGGGTCTTCTCGTCTTATGGTTTTATTCCTGCTTTTGCACAGGAAGATCAATTTCACTGATTATCTGTAAGAGACAGTTAAGACCTCGTTTAGCCGTTCATACAGGTCTCGATTTATGGGACAATTGATTGCGCTACCTTTGCACGGTTAGGATACCGCGGCCGTTGAATGTAGTGTCACTGGGCAGGCATCACCTCTAATACTTGTCGGGCTAGAGGCTATGTTTTTGGTAAACAGTCGGGCCTTGTGTTTGCTGAGTTCCTTTTACAGATTTTAATCTTTCTAGCGGGCGCACCTGAGTTGGGCTAACAGTGTGTTAGGATGCTTAGTCTTGTTGTGGTTGGGACATTAATTTTCTTGTTAATGGTAATTGGAGGTAAGTTTGCGCCTGAGAGGTAGTAGGCTACCCAGTTACTCATTTTAGCATTAGTTCTTCTATTGTCTATAGATTGACCTGCTAGTTTTAAGGGAGTCGTGTTGTTTTTGTATTTTTTTTATTAGGAGCTTTGACGCACTCTTTGTTGGTGGCTGCTTGAGGGCCTACAATTTTTAGGGGGCTTAGAGTTATCCACTAGTGAAGGCTGTGTTCTTTGCTAAAGGAGCTGTACCTCCTTTAGATAGCTCTTAGCTCACTTCAGCTTGGGTTTCTAGGAATCCCTGGGGAGGGGCTAAGGGTGAACTTAGATTCGTTTTGCAGGTAACCAGCTATCACCCAGCTCGGTTGGCTTTTCACCTCTACTGACAAGTCATCCCACTCTTTTGCAACAGAGACGGGTTCGCTCGGAGGCAGCTGCTTGTAAGTAGCTCGCATGGGTTTCGGGGGGGCAAGCTTAAGTTCGCTTTGCTTGGTTGTTCTTGCTAAACCATGATGCAGGAGGTAAAAGGGCATATCTTTGCTGTTTATTGCTTGAGGTTTCATTTTTATTTCATCTATCCCTTACGGTACAGAGCTCTATTGCGCCGGTGGGCCTTTTCTATCGCCTATACTAAGGTGGGAGAATGTTTTAGCTTAGTGACGGGTAGGTGAATTTTTAATTAATGTTTAAGGTGCGTGGTTGGGCTAGAGTGGGCTCAGGGTGGTCTGGTTGGTAACAGACATCTTTCAGGTGTAAGCTGAGTGCTTTGGTTTGTATAGCTACGCCCTGGTATGCTAAGTACACCTTCCGGTACACTTACCTTGTTACGACTTACCTCATCTTTGGCCGTGGTGGTGGATTAGTTATTTGGAGTTGGTGGCTTGTGAGGAGGGTGACGGGCGGTATGTACGTGCCTCAGGGCCGACTTAAAGTAGGCTCTATTATCCTGCTTTACTGCTAAATCCGCCTTCTAGAAGCAGTTTCATGCCTCCTTCCGTTGAAATGTTCTACCTTAGAAAATGTAGCCCATTGCTTCCACTTCATAGGCTATACCTTGACCTGTCGTACTAGCGGGCGGTTATTGTGCTCACTGTGCGCCCTTCAATTAGGGTGAGCTGGCGACGGCGGTATGTAGGCTGTTTCTGGCGAGAAGTGGTGGGGTGTAGCGTGGGGTGTCGTTTACAGAACAGGCTCCTCTAGGTGGGTTTGGGGCACCGCCAAGTCCTTAGAGTTTTAAGCGTTTGTGCTCGTAATTCTCGGGCGGATGTGTTTTGGTATGGTACACATCAGGATTTAAGGCTAGGCATAGTGGGGTATCTAATCCCAGTTTGGGCCCTAGCTTTCGTGGGGTTTGGTCAGTCGGGCTTATTAGGACCATTTTTAGGTTGACCTTAGGGACGTCTTGAGCTTATGACAGCTTAGCCGTGTTTCGGTTTCCTAGTTATTACGACAGGTGCTGGCCCACTCTTTACGCCGTGCGACTGTTGGCTTGGGTTTCTTGTATGACCGCGGCGGCTGGCACAAGATTTACCAACCCTGAGGCTGCTGTGACTAAGTCGAGCTTGCGCTTATTGCTTAATGTTAATTACTGCTGAGTGCCCGTGGGGGTGTGGCTGAGCAAGGCGTCTTGGGCTACAGTTAGTGGTGTGTGCCTGATGCCTGCTCCTTTGGTCTTAGCAAGAAGTCTAGGGCGTTTGCACTGGGCCGCGGATACTTGCATGTATATGTCTAGCAGGAGCCAACTGTAAGGTTAGGACTAAGTCTTTTGTCCTCGGGTTTCATGTTGTGAGCCATCTTGGCATCTTCAGTGCCATGCTTTGGATAAGCTACGGGGAC
>NW_024427580.1:0-78788 GCF_017639655.2 Falco naumanni | reverse complement strand
TGTGTCTTGTTTGTTCTATGTATTGTCTTGTTACATGTTCAAAATTGGAGTTATGAAATGTATGTTGAAAAAAAAAATATTCTGGTAATTCTAGGCAAATAGCTGAAAACTTAACACTCTGCTTAAGGCCAGAAAAAAATGAGAATCTGTTTTTTGGCAATTGTTCATTGAAATGCGTACTTTGTGTGATAACGTGAACTGTCAGCGTTCCTAGAGTTGTATGTAAGTGCACGGTACCGTGTAACATACTGCCTGTGTGACTGAGGGCTGCCCAGAGAGTGTGACATGTGTGAGAGACGCGGTGTCACTGCAAAGCGAGTGGGGAGTCCCGATCTGTGTGTCCGTGTTCCCCGCGAGGGGCTGGCCAGAGACGGACGTGATTGAAAAAATCAATTTATGAAGTCTTGGAATGCATAATTAGAAATTAGAGCGGGAGACTGTGGACAAAACATTAGAACTAACATCTTTGGAAAAAGCACGAACTAGCCTCTGCCCTTAGTGTCGTAGGTGCTGTCTGTACACTCGAGCAAAAGGTTGCAAGTGTCTAAGATATATTACCTCCTCCCAAAAAAACCCCAATAATAATAATAATAATAATAAAAATAATGAGACCAAGAAATAAGGCTAAATAGAGGTCTGGAACTGTGGTGTGTGTTCTGAGATAAGTATGGTACCTCCAGGAATAACTAACACATTGTAGAAAAATGCCAGACTTATTAGGATGATGGGGGGCAGGCCGAGCCAAGAAATAAATACCAAAACACCCCTGGGATGTATTTTGAAGCATTGTAAAGAATTTGGCAGAATTCCCAGTGGAAATTTGAACAAAAAGACATATTTAAAATATTGTCAGAATTGGTGGCCTTTGTATACATTAGGTGATGGGTGAAAGATGGCCACTCGAAGGAAGTCTTATATTACAACACAATTTTACACCTTATGCTGTTTCTTCATAGAGAACAAAAGTGGAATTAACACCACCTGATCTTTGATTATGGCTCTAGAAAAGGATAAGGGAAAAACTGAGACCTAAACTAGAAAGATGTTCTTGTTGAATTTTTTTTTTTTTGGGGGGGGGTGGGTGGGAAGAGAGAGAAGAGCTCAGGTTGTGGTTCCTTCTGTGGAGCAACCAGAATGAAGCACGTTGTAAGATAAAAACTTGCACTAACCTATGTAAGACCTAAAGCGGGGTGTGGAGAGTCAAAGACCCTGTGAAAGTGTTAAAGTATTGGGGTGAGTTTGTACAAACTCACCCCAATACCCCCTCGAAGGTGCATGCTGGACGCCTGGCAGGGTGTTTGCTGTTTGCCTGCGAAGGCTGATGTGTAAGAACACAGACTTAGAGCAACAAGGAGCAGATTTGCATTCAGGGTAAGAAAGAGTTAAAACAGAAGTGCTGCTGCAGAGGCAGGCTTGTGTAAGCTGCAGAGCAGGAAGAGCATCTCCTGCCCCGAATCCTCCTGATGGTGGGGAGGAGGGGGTTGCTGTTGCTGACGATTGAGCAGAAGGACCTGACAATGTCACCCCGATTGCTGCAGCATTTGCAGCACAACAGGACCGGTAACGGCCCCTCTAGGGCAGGCAGCGGGTCTGAGGAGAGTAAAGGTGAGTCTTTGATGGGGAAATGTAGATGTTTGAAAGCTGGTTGTGAAAGACTTATCAGGATGATCTAATAGGACTAGATAAAGGTTCGAGTTGATTGTTATTAGGTAATTGTGATGTAGAAAAGTTGATAGAAGGAACAGGGAACGTGTACAGAAGGTAAGAGAAGAGCTGGGTCGTGCTGAGCTGGTAGAGGAGACGAGGCAGAGACAGGAGGAATGTCAGGCAGAAGTGAAAAGTGAATCCCTCTCCTATGGGATCGGATCACTGTGCATATTGTAGGGAAAGTGGACACTGGAAGCAAGATTGCCCTGAGCTGAAGAACCAGCAAGGGGTTCTGGTGAACTAGGGACTAGGAAAAATGAGGTGGAATTTTTAGTGAATACAAAACCAACTTACTTGGTGTTAAACTTCAGTGAACAGAATTTGTTACAGTTGTGGGAGCTGCTGGCCACCAGGAAAACATCCTGAAACCTTTAAAGTACAAACTAAGAAAACAAACAAGAATGCCAAATTCACCAAAATCTTTGTTGGGATGAGATTTATTAGAACATCTAGATGTTTAAAGAAGGAGAAATGAAACCAAAATTTAAAAATAATCAATTAATTGAAATCTTGAGCTTATCTTTGATTCAACAGAAAAGTGGAAAAGAGGATCTCCCTGAAGTAAAAGAAATCTTTAACCAGGTATATCCGGGAGTAAATTCCAGGTAAGGCAAAAAATGCTTTACCTGTTACAGTAAAAATGATAAGCGGGAGGCCTGCCTAGTTCAGGTAAAACAATATCCCTTGGTCAGCAGGGCTGTGGGGGATATTGGCATAAAAACTGAAATAAAACGCACTGTGTAGTAGTTCTACAACCAATGTAAATCTGTGTGTTTTAGCACGACACAGACTTGTTATGGGATGCGCAAATGAAACTGCATTGACAACGAAATGCTGAATGATGAATGATGCACCACTTATCTATAGGATGATGTACTTATGTTTATCTAAAAGTTGGGAAACATGCAAGGACCCTTATTGCTAACATGAGGGATGTACTAATTGCGAAGTCCTTGGGTTTGTCATCCTTAAAAAGGCTATCTGGTCCTAAGTTCCTGTTGTTTATGAAAGGTGGCAAAGACAAGGACTTAAATCATGGTCACTAGTTTAGTGAGATGTGTAAATGAGTTCCTGGCATTGTAATGAATATGTGAACGATTTCCTGGAAAGTTAATGAATAGGTCTGAGTTGCTTGTATAAAGAGGGGACTGAAGAATCCCCTCGGTGTGCATGACTTTGGTGGAGGGATCCCCCATGCACCCAGCGCTGGTGAATAAAGATAACCTCCTCCGCTCACTCGAATATTGGTGACTGACTCTTTAAATCACTCTGGGTAACTGAATGTTACCGGCGGAGGCTACACAGGGCCTACAGGAAGATCATTTCATCCCGTCTCTCCACCGCCGTGCCAGGGTGCGTCCCTCATTTTCCACTGGCACAGCACCTCTTGGTGCTCAGCGCTGCGCTGCTGTGGCTGCAGAGCCAGATACTCACTGCACTGTGCACTTCGGGTCTGCCAGCAAAACCCACGGCTCACCTGGCCCAGGATCTAAGGAATGTTTGTTATTTCCCTGTGCCTCAGTGCCTAGCTGTTAGACAGGGATGCCAGGGAACTGCCCTCACATTAAGAGGCCACAGAGGAAAAAAATTGTTATTTCTGATGCACTCTGATGTCAGGGGTGAGATGAGAAAACAACAGCCTGCGAGGAAGATCAGCACTGCTGTCAGTGCAGAGGATAGCATGGGTGATAAATAAGGCCTTGGGCTACAGAGTGCATTACAAAGATCAGCAAATCCAGAAATGAGTACTGACATGCCTGTTCAGCGGGCACAGTGGGAGTGCTGTGCTCTACCTCGTGCTGTAGCTGTGTGACGGATCTGCCCCACGGAGGGGGCATCCACCCACCTGGGTACCGCACCGCTTCACTGTGCTGCTGCTGGGCTGCGGATGCAATTGCACACCCATCGAAGGGGCATGGGGGTGTGAACTGGCTGGAGTGGAGGTGATGATGGGGATACTGGGTATTGCGAGAAAACAGGGGAATTCCCCACTGAGGGCTCCTGAGGCGGGCACTGTGTGAGGTGGGAGTAGGACCAGGCAGTGCAGTATCCCACTCTCCGTACATTTTAGCTGTGTGCTCCTGGGTAGCCCAGGTCCTGTGGCAGGATTTTGCTCTGTGATGTGGACTCACTTGCACAAGCTACTTCCTCACTGCAAACGGGGCGATTAGAGCCCCTCTGCCTCTGAGATGCACCCCTTCCCCCAGGCCTGGCTGGGTACCCCTGCTCCAGGCTGGTGCCTCCTGGCCCTACGGCTGAGGTGGGAAGCAGGATCAGGAAAGCAATACACGGAGGAGGCAGAGACTTGCCGGGCCGACCCTGTCTGTAATGCGGTGGATGTCTCTGTCCTGCAGGGCAATGGGTGGGAGTGAGCCACCACCACCCCCCCCGCCCCCCGCCCCCATCCCCCCCGGGCAGCAGGCAGTGAGCACAGGAGCAAAGGCATCTGGAGGGGCAGGAGAGGAGCAGCAGCAAACTGCTCTCCCTGCCTGAAATCCTGAGGCTGCAGAGCAGGCACAGGGGCTCTGCAGGAGAGTTTTACTGCAGGTCGATGTTTGAGTGCGTTCAGGTGAGAGAGTGGCTGGGGAAATGGTCGGTGAAGAGCTAATTGCTTAGTGAAAAGGCTGCTTATTCTGTCTGACGTGCGGAATTAAACTCCGTAACCCAGGGTAAGTTATAAAGCGGGTGTGTTTATTGCGGTGCCGGGTGCAAGGGGGGTCGCTCCTCCTGACTTGCACACGTAGTTTTATTCACATATTTACACAGTGAAGTTGGTTAGTTCTGCCCAAAGTCTACACCTACGAGCTAATTATTGGTTAGTTGCATTCTTGCTTCAATTTAAAGGTAGAGTTCATTTTAAATTTACTCCCTGTGCTCCCCGAGCGGGGGGATTCACTCTCTTCGGGGGGCCTATTTGAGTAGGAGGTCGGGATCTCCCCCTACCACAGTGATTTTACCCTGGTGTCCTTGAGCCTTACCCCTTCAGCAGCCCGTTTTCTTCCAGCAGCTCGCAGGCCCCCGCCAGAGGCTCCGTATTCACACGCCGGTGGGGCTCGGCTCCCCCTGCCCTGGCTGCCCCCCGAGGCGCTGAGCGGGCCGAGCCCCAGCCCTTCTCTGCAGGCAGGGAGGCTCCTGCCCGCCTGCCGACGGCTGCCGGCCCCGGGGCGGCTCCTGCCTGCAGCCCGGCTTTCGGGGGGCACCGCGCTGTCTCGCATCAAGTCCCCCCCTTTTCTTTTCCCTTAGCAAATTCTTTTGCTTAACCAATACCATTCTTAGTATGGATTCTGGTAAAATATTTCCCATCTTCTAGCCTTTGTCTTAGCCCTTGTTTCTTCCATTCTTCATAACTGCTATCGTTATTTTTTTTTCACATGCACAAAAGCATCATAATGTAATACAAATCAATAATTCTAATACAATAATTATGATAACTACAACAAAGGGCTGCTTCAGCCACGTAAAATGAGGTAGGCAAGAAGTAAACTTTTCCCAGAGGTCAGAAAATCGAAGGGAAGTGTCATCTAGGGATACTTGATGTAGTATTTTGGGGGTTATCCAATTTTGTTGCAAATCCGTTTCAATACGTTTTTCTTGGTTAACATAGACACAGCAAGTTTGGTTAATAACCATACACAATCCTCTTTCTTTTGCTAAAAGTCTCTTCAGACCCATTCAGTTTTGAAGTACTACATTTCTTAATGAAGAAATTTTGTTGGACTCCCTGTACAGCGCCTATGGTGAGTTTTTCCATTTGTTCTATTGTGGCAGAAAGATTTATTATTGCTTTTTCTAACTCACCCCTAATGAAGGAAGATGCCATCTCGCAAAACTATGGAATACTGAGGGGCTTTTGGGTCATCAGGGGGTTATTAGTTCCTCATTTAACCAATTTCCATGGGGATCTCAAAACACCCGGTGGAGGACGCGAATGATTAAATATCCTGCCTTGGGGAACTGGTATCCTACTGTTTCAAAGAACGTCTTCAGAATTTCTTAGTGATTAAGTATTCTTTATTGTCGGCGCCGGGCGTACGGGGGATCCTTCCACCAATCGTACACACCCAGAGGGGCAGACCATCTTATATTTATATAATGAAACAATGAATATTCCATTAACGCCTATACATATTCATTACCTGAACCCGCCTACCCTCGCTTCGTATGCTAATTAGCTTATCAGTCTTTCACGCTTGCGCAGATTCTTCCAAAAATTGTGGGCCAGGGTCTTTAGAATGTGGGCAGTGGTCTATGGGAGGAAGGCTGTAGGTCTTCCTCATGGTGTACTTTTCACCTTTTGCTCATTATGTGATGGTCTTGCACATTTGCAGTGTTCTTATCAGTCTGAGGTAATTTATGCCCTTGCTGGCCATCTGCTTTTCTTGCTTAATTATTTCTTTTACCCTTATCTGTCCTCTCCTGCTGAAGTGTTCCGCTAAAGTTTTAACACAGGAGGTCAGCAGATAGGCGGATGTCTAACAAAGGATAACAGAACAGACACCAGAGGTAGATGAGTAACATGTGGCGGTACATGATATCTACAATTGTTACAGTGGCTAACAAACATAATGTTTATTCTTTAATTCTATTCTAAAGTTCATTCACACTACATCACTTTGAAGCATATGCTTTGCTGTGTTTCAAAAGTGATGAGTTGGCAGACTTGTAGAAATCTTTCCCAGGGTTTTTACAATACCCCTTGTAGTTTTACTCAGGGACATCCAGCTGTCCCATTATCTCCTTGGTAGGGCAGCTTGCTTTGCAGATAAGGAGGACAGCTCTCCTTGCAGAGATTTGCAACTTCCTTGTCAGAACAGTCTATATGATCTTTCAGACATTTTAACTCCTTTGTCGCTATACAATTACAAGCTTATTTATGCATTAAAATGAATATTGTTTATGAATACAAACTTGACCATATTATTTACAGCTTATTCACATCATTCCCCCCTTTTCTTGATACAAGCAAATTCTTTTGCTATTTTATTTTTTAAAAGTACAATAGAATACGCATTTGAACAGAACACACATAAGTATTATTAAAACAGTCAACAAAACTATGGCAACTAACACCTGTTTTAACCATTGTACATTAGGTAACCAGGAAGTTAGAGTTGTCCAAACATTTCCAAAATCTTAAGACACATCATCCTCACTTACTTCATGTAATACCTTGGTTTGTTTCCGTATTTCCTCTAAGTCGGTGGAAACTCTTCCACTTTGGTCCACGTATACGCAACAATTAGTATTTATAACTGTACATACTCCCCCTCGATCAGCTAACAGCAAATCCAAAGTTATTCTATTTTGTAACACCACTTGTGAGAGGCTAGATATTTCCTCTTGTTGGGCTTTCAATGCATCAATTGTTATTGTTCTGTTTTCTAATTTCTCTACTCACTCTTAACCAAGGGACAAACCATCGAGCAAAACTATGGAATGCAGTAGGCCTCTCTATTATAGGATTTGTGTTTAAGTATCCTTGTGAGAACGAATCATGTACTGTCATATTAGGCACTACTGCTCCCAAGGTGCAGGTTCCCTTCCAATTTTTATGTAAAACCTTTCGAGCTGTATCATTGCACAGCCAGTACCATCCTTTCCCTTCGGGCACTGGCCAAGCAGTAGAGCTAACAGACAGTGAAGTACCGATGTCTAAAGCGTTATTACAAAAGGACTGAGTTCCTACATACATTACGGGATTACAATCCACAATTCCCATTCTTTTAGGTGGATTACATTTCTGAACACACATATAGTATGACTCTTGCACCTTAGGACTGTTTATCTCTAATTTTAAAATTTTATCATTTTCAATACTCCAAGAGGTATTTTCCTACACTCTTTCCTAAGATTTATTCCTAGGTAATGGAAATCCAATCAATGATATACCCTTTCCTCCATATTCAGGCATATGTGTACATATCCAACAATCAGTTTTATTCAGAGCCTGAGATATGCCTTATACCAGGGATAAATGTACATTCTTATTCCACAGAGTTAAGTACAAATTTGGCAAACATCCGACTATAATTATGACCTGAAGAATCGTAGTCCTGTGGGTCCTGCCGGAGTGACAGCCCATGATTTCTCAGGAGTTTTCTTTATTCTTGAATAGTGGATACAAGCGGCTCGTTCTTTTCTGTTCATCTTCATCACTTCCTGAAGAGAAATACTGGATTCACGAGTGAAGAAGTCTGTTTTCACGTTACATGAAACTTTGCCGGACTGTTATTCTGCTATTCAATTTCTAGTTCATGTTTGTACTTTGCATCAAACACACAGTTTTCAAAATAACTCCAAAGAGTTGGGTAATACATATAATAATAACCTACAAAACCAAAACCTAAAAATAACACTTTTCTTAACACATTCCCTTTTTTTTTTTACATGCGTCACTATCATGGCTAGACTATAGGGATTTCGCATGCGCGGTCTTTCCAGATTTTTCCAACACACTCTGTGGGGCTTTAAAATCGCGCATGCGCATGCTCAAAGGTATACACGGACCATTCGCGTGACAAACAATGGCTACTGCGCGCCCAGATGAAATCCCAAACCCATTTCCTGAGCTTACCACTCCGGTAAGTCTATTAATGGTAACATTTATGGCACTATGGCCAAATGACAGGTCCCTGTTTTCAATGTAAGGTTTTCTCACCACCAGACCACCACGTCACCTGCCAGGGAAGAAGGGTCTAGAGTGGACATTTCCCCTCCCGAACATTCTGTAAGGTGAGTGTTCTCAAAACGTTTAACCTATATGGTTCATTAGAAAGAAGATCAAAAACTTTTTCTTCCTGTTGCTGTTTAGGCAGAGGGTGCGTTTTTCTGTCATCTCACGTCAAGAACTTATGGCGGAGGTGGAAAAGTATAAAAGGCGTTACCATATCGTCGTCTTTGCATTCCTGGCGCTTGTTTTTGTTGCTATTTTATTTTTTTTCTTACTCAGCCTACATTGTTATCTGAATTGTTAAGAGTCAATTGTTTCCAAATTCTTGTTGGCTATTAAAATGTTATTTTGTGTGTACATTTTGTCATACTACTCGCATTTGTTTAACGCCATCGGGTGAAACCATAATAGCAAATTGCATGTTAGTTATAACGTGTTGAATTAATATTATAAAACATGGAACAGCACATGGCAAAAACAATAAGGTGGCTAATCCACATAACAAATAAAATAGGATTCGTTTTACCCAGGGGCTCCCGAGAAGCTAGGAAAACAAGTCAATATTCGTCTTTCCAAGTTCGGACGGGAACATGGGCTAACTTCCCTGTCTCTGATGTGATTTGTTTAACTACCTCACCATTGTCATCAATTTTCAAACAACAATTGGAAACATTTACTTTACCACAAACACCTCCTTCTTCAGCTAGCAGGTAATCGAGTACCATCCTGTGTTGATAAATTGCATTTCACATCAAAAGCTTTAGCTGTTTGATTAGTAATAATTTCCAAGACAGCCCGTAGACGAATGATACGATTCAGATTGTAGATAGGTTCTCGAGCACCGTTAATGAGTTCATTAGGATTCCAAGTTGCAGGTCCATAATACTGTATGATACGTTGGGGTGTCCATTCATTTAATAAATATCGGTACCCCCAAATTCTTGGGAGTCTGGAAAAATCAACTTGCTACTGTTGCCCTGGCTAATTTTCAAACACATTTCACATTGCTGAGTCACCTGTTTTATTACAGTATACAAGTTCTGCCCTATCAATTTCTGATTTAGACTTTTATATAAATTATCAGCTCCCCAATGCATCTTATTATGTTCTATTACGGCTGTGGTCCATATTAAATTGGATGGTACCACTATACGACCATCCCTCAAATAAGTCCACTTATTTATTTTATCATTCATGTCCTGAATGACCTTTAAGTTTTCTTTAGAATAATTTGGCTCCTGATCTGTACTTACAGTTTGGATTTTTACTGTCTGGTATTAAGGATAATTCATGGTCGGCCAGGCGGTTTCCAGTTTCCAAATCAGTGCCTTAATGGGCCCTCTTATGTTCTTCCTTCCTGGACGACCCTCTTATAACAGAGGGGGCCATTCCTCACATCAAGGTCTGGCATGGCACATGTCCCCACCGCTCAACGCCTACTGGGTTGCAGCCAGCAGCAGAGCTCAAGATCCTTCTTGGTGGCAAACACAGAGGCCAACCCAGTCTTGCCCTTGATTGTGGTAGGAGGCACTTGACCAACCTTATTCCTTGTACTTTGTTGTCAATGCAGAGTTTCATCTGCACATCCCATAACAAGTCACAGTCATGGTAAAACACAGATGTACATTAGTAGAACTACTACAGAGTGTATTTTATTTTAGTTTTTTTATACAATATTCCCCACAGCCTTGCTGACCAAGGGATATTGTTTTACCTGAACTAGGCAGGCCTCCTGTTTATCATTTTTACTGTAACAGGGAAAGCATTTTCCCCCTTTACCTGGGATTTACTTCCAGATATACCAGTTAAAGATTTCTTTTACTTCAGAGAGGTCTTCTCTTCCACTTAAAGGTTTCAGGATATTTTCCTGGCGGCCAGCAGCTCCCACAACTGTAACAAATTATTTTCACTGAAGTTTAACACCAAATAAGTTGGTTTTATATTCACCAACTTTTCTACATTACAATTACCTAGTAACAAACAACTCGAACCTTTATCCAGTCCTATTCACAACTGACTTTCAAACATCTAAATTTCCCCATCAGAGATTCACCTTTACTCTCCTCAGACCCGCTGCCTGCCCTAGAGGGGCCGTTACCGGTCCCGTTGTACTGCAAATGCTGCAGCAATCGGGGTGACATTGTCAGGTCCTTCTGCTCAATCGTCAGCAACAGCAACCCCCTCCTCCCCACCAGCAGAAGGGTTCGGGGCAGGAGATGCTCTTCCTGCTCTGCAGGTTACACAAGCCTGCCTCTGCAGCAGCACTTCTGTTTTAACTCTTTCTTACCCTGAATGCACATCTGCTACTTGTTGCTTTAAGTCTGTGTTATTACATATCAGCCTTCGCAGGCAAACAGCAAACACCCTGCCATGCATCCAGCGTGACTCAGCCGCACCTTCGAGGGGATACGGGGCTTTGTACAAACTCACCCCAATACTTTAACACTTTCACAGGGTCTTTGACTCTCCACCCCCCCCCTCCGGCTTCAGATCTTACATACATTATTACAAGTTTTTATCTTACAACGTGTTTCATTCTGGTTGCTGCACAGAAAGAACCACAACCTCAGTGCTCTCTATTTTTTTTTTTTTTTTTTTTTTTTTTTTTTTACACAAATATTTCAACAAGAACATCCTTAAAGCTATTAAACAGGTACACCAAAAACCTAAAATTTTAACCAGAGGACTAACGGTGCCCCAAAGAGAATGTGGGTCAAGGCCTTGCTCATTAGCCTCTCCATTTTGTACCTCCGTAACACTAAAACCTTTAAGACCGCCATATAAGTATTACTCTGACAACTGTGTTTGCCTGTTTATCTTAGAAAATTTCAGTATTTCTTTACAATCCATTAAGCACAGGCATAATTACACACATTTATTTTAGGATACTTCTGTGCCTCCCACAATTTAAGCCTATAAGAAGACGCTGTTTAAGCATCATATTAACTCAGGTTAACCAGCAGCAGCTTCAGTATTCAAATGGAAAGCCACAGACGTGTTCACAGTCATCAAAAAAAATATCCCTGCAAATAAATCTACAAATCAGTTACTGAACTTGGCTTTGTATTGTGGAGCTGAATTGGAGCAATGCCACTGTCAGCTGAAATTAAGCAAAGTGCTCCATCCCCCCCACAGGCAGAGTAGGGGCTAGTTTTGCATACAACATGGACATCCTGTCCACAGCACAGGTGTTTAATCTTACAAATCTCCTTCTGCTGCATCACCCTACCTGCACGACACTGACGCAGCCTCAGATCCTCATGTAAATACACTATAGTAATGTAACTTACATAAAGCAAGACACTGAGTACAGTTTTTTTTTTTTTTTGGTTTTTTTTTTTTTTTTTTTTCTATCCTTTTCTAGAGCCATAATCAAAGATCAGGTGGTGTTAATCCCACACTCCTCCTGTCACACAAACATATCAGCACACATTACTTCATCCCATTTTCCTTCTCTCCGTACTGCAGCTATCAATGTTTTCTTATTCACATTTCCACCAGCAGACCCTCCAATATCCCTCCAGTGACTCAAAACACATCCTAACGGGCTTTTCTTTAAAATCCCACCACTCTGTTTTCCTCCCATTTTTCCAGCTTACACTCACAGAACACACTTATCACTTACAGAATTACTACTTACAAAACGCAACACACAGGTATCTTTCTACAGCAACACCAAGAGCTCACTATTATTATAAAAAAATATAGCCGAAATCACAGTAACAATTATCAAAGTCAAATTCCACATTCCATAAATCCGGTAACCAAAATAAGCAACACTGCAGCAAATAAGCTTTATAAGCAAACTTGCCAGATTCCAGATGGCAATTAAATGTTGATAAAACCCAAACAGAACCAGAAGTATACTTAGGGTGTCAGCCACAGAAGTATACCTGAGTTTTCCAGACCAGACATATACTTGAGAAACTAGTTCCCAAGCACACCCAGATGTATACCCGAGAAACTAGTTCCCAAGCATACCCAGACGTATACCTGAGAAACTAGTTCCCAAGCATACCCAGACGTATACCTGAGAAACTAGTTCCCAAGCATACCCAGACGTATACCTGAGAAACTAGTTCCCAAGCATACCCAGATGTATACCTGAGAAACTAGTTCCCAAGCATACCCAGATGTTACCCTGCGGAAATCAATTTTCTCGTCTTACGGGTAACCCCAGATTACCGGTAATATCAGAATACAGCAATAAAGAATACTATCACTTACAGGAGATGGGATTCTTGTCTGCCTCCGCAGTGATCCGATGAGTTGAGGAGTCCCTCCGGGAAAATCCCGGGGGTACCCAAGGGAGTCCACTTCCCAGCGGGTCCTACGGTCAGGCAGAGAGCCGTCCCATCTGGGGTGCCAGATTGTTTCAAAGAACGTCTTCAGAATTTCTTAGTGATTAAGTATTCTTTATTGTCGGCGCCGGGCGTACGGGGGATCCTTCCACCAATCGTACACACCCAGAGGGGCAGACCATCTTATATTTATATAATGAAACAATGAATATTCCATTAACGCCTATACATATTCATTACCTGAACCCGCCTACCCTCGCTTCGTATGCTAATTAGCTTATCAGTCTTTCACGCTTGCGCAGATTCTTCCAAAAATTGTGGGCCAGGGTCTTTAGAATGTGGGCAGTGGTCTATGGGAGGAAGGCTGTAGGTCTTCCTCATGGTGTACTTTTCACCTTTTGCTCATTATGTGATGGTCTTGCACATTTGCAGTGTTCTTATCAGTCTGAGGTAATTTATGCCCTTGCTGGCCATCTGCTTTTCTTGCTTAATTATTTCTTTTACCCTTATCTGTCCTCTCCTGCTGAAGTGTTCCGCTAAAGTTTTAACACAGGAGGTCAGCAGATAGGCGGATGTCTAACAAAGGATAACAGAACAGACACCAGAGGTAGATGAGTAACATGTGGCGGTACATGATATCTACAATTGTTACAGTGGCTAACAAACATAATGTTTATTCTTTAATTCTATTCTAAAGTTCATTCACACTACATCACTTTGAAGCATATGCTTTGCTGTGTTTCAAAAGTGATGAGTTGGCAGACTTGTAGAAATCTTTCCCAGGGTTTTTACAATACCCCTTGTAGTTTTACTCAGGGACATCCAGCTGTCCCATTATCTCCTTGGTAGGGCAGCTTGCTTTGCAGATAAGGAGGACAGCTCTCCTTGCAGAGATTTGCAACTTCCTTGTCAGAACAGTCTATATGATCTTTCAGACATTTTAACTCCTTTGTCGCTATACAATTACAAGCTTATTTATGCATTAAAATGAATATTGTTTATGAATACAAACTTGACCATATTATTTACAGCTTATTCACATCATTCCCCCCTTTTCTTGATACAAGCAAATTCTTTTGCTATTTTATTTTTTAAAAGTACAATAGAATACGCATTTGAACAGAACACACATAAGTATTATTAAAACAGTCAACAAAACTATGGCAACTAACACCTGTTTTAACCATTGTACATTAGGTAACCAGGAAGTTAGAGTTGTCCAAACATTTCCAAAATCTTAAGACACATCATCCTCACTTACTTCATGTAATACCTTGGTTTGTTTCCGTATTTCCTCTAAGTCGGTGGAAACTCTTCCACTTTGGTCCACGTATACGCAACAATTAGTATTTATAACTGTACATACTCCCCCTCGATCAGCTAACAGCAAATCCAAAGTTATTCTATTTTGTAACACCACTTGTGAGAGGCTAGATATTTCCTCTTGTTGGGCTTTCAATGCATCAATTGTTATTGTTCTGTTTTCTAATTTCTCTACTCACTCTTAACCAAGGGACAAACCATCGAGCAAAACTATGGAATGCAGTAGGCCTCTCTATTATAGGATTTGTGTTTAAGTATCCTTGTGAGAACGAATCATGTACTGTCATATTAGGCACTACTGCTCCCAAGGTGCAGGTTCCCTTCCAATTTTTATGTAAAACCTTTCGAGCTGTATCATTGCACAGCCAGTACCATCCTTTCCCTTCGGGCACTGGCCAAGCAGTAGAGCTAACAGACAGTGAAGTACCGATGTCTAAAGCGTTATTACAAAAGGACTGAGTTCCTACATACATTACGGGATTACAATCCACAATTCCCATTCTTTTAGGTGGATTACATTTCTGAACACACATATAGTATGACTCTTGCACCTTAGGACTGTTTATCTCTAATTTTAAAATTTTATCATTTTCAATACTCCAAGAGGTATTTTCCTACACTCTTTCCTAAGATTTATTCCTAGGTAATGGAAATCCAATCAATGATATACCCTTTCCTCCATATTCAGGCATATGTGTACATATCCAACAATCAGTTTTATTCAGAGCCTGAGATATGCCTTATACCAGGGATAAATGTACATTCTTATTCCACAGAGTTAAGTACAAATTTGGCAAACATCCGACTATAATTATGACCTGAAGAATCGTAGTCCTGTGGGTCCTGCCGGAGTGACAGCCCATGATTTCTCAGGAGTTTTCTTTATTCTTGAATAGTGGATACAAGCGGCTCGTTCTTTTCTGTTCATCTTCATCACTTCCTGAAGAGAAATACTGGATTCACGAGTGAAGAAGTCTGTTTTCACGTTACATGAAACTTTGCCGGACTGTTATTCTGCTATTCAATTTCTAGTTCATGTTTGTACTTTGCATCAAACACACAGTTTTCAAAATAACTCCAAAGAGTTGGGTAATACATATAATAATAACCTACAAAACCAAAACCTAAAAATAACACTTTTCTTAACACATTCCCTTTTTTTTTTTACATGCGTCACTATCATGGCTAGACTATAGGGATTTCGCATGCGCGGTCTTTCCAGATTTTTCCAACACACTCTGTGGGGCTTTAAAATCGCGCATGCGCATGCTCAAAGGTATACACGGACCATTCGCGTGACAAACAATGGCTACTGCGCGCCCAGATGAAATCCCAAACCCATTTCCTGAGCTTACCACTCCGGTAAGTCTATTAATGGTAACATTTATGGCACTATGGCCAAATGACAGGTCCCTGTTTTCAATGTAAGGTTTTCTCACCACCAGACCACCACGTCACCTGCCAGGGAAGAAGGGTCTAGAGTGGACATTTCCCCTCCCGAACATTCTGTAAGGTGAGTGTTCTCAAAACGTTTAACCTATATGGTTCATTAGAAAGAAGATCAAAAACTTTTTCTTCCTGTTGCTGTTTAGGCAGAGGGTGCGTTTTTCTGTCATCTCACGTCAAGAACTTATGGCGGAGGTGGAAAAGTATAAAAGGCGTTACCATATCGTCGTCTTTGCATTCCTGGCGCTTGTTTTTGTTGCTATTTTATTTTTTTTCTTACTCAGCCTACATTGTTATCTGAATTGTTAAGAGTCAATTGTTTCCAAATTCTTGTTGGCTATTAAAATGTTATTTTGTGTGTACATTTTGTCATACTACTCGCATTTGTTTAACGCCATCGGGTGAAACCATAATAGCAAATTGCATGTTAGTTATAACGTGTTGAATTAATATTATAAAACATGGAACAGCACATGGCAAAAACAATAAGGTGGCTAATCCACATAACAAATAAAATAGGATTCGTTTTACCCAGGGGCTCCCGAGAAGCTAGGAAAACAAGTCAATATTCGTCTTTCCAAGTTCGGACGGGAACATGGGCTAACTTCCCTGTCTCTGATGTGATTTGTTTAACTACCTCACCATTGTCATCAATTTTCAAACAACAATTGGAAACATTTACTTTACCACAAACACCTCCTTCTTCAGCTAGCAGGTAATCGAGTACCATCCTGTGTTGATAAATTGCATTTCACATCAAAAGCTTTAGCTGTTTGATTAGTAATAATTTCCAAGACAGCCCGTAGACGAATGATACGATTCAGATTGTAGATAGGTTCTCGAGCACCGTTAATGAGTTCATTAGGATTCCAAGTTGCAGGTCCATAATACTGTATGATACGTTGGGGTGTCCATTCATTTAATAAATATCGGTACCCCCCAAATTCTTGGGAGTCTGGAAAAATCAACTTGCTACTGTTGCCCTGGCTAATTTTCAAACACATTTCACATTGCTGAGTCACCTGTTTTATTACAGTATACAAGTTCTGCCCTATCAATTTCTGATTTAGACTTTTATATAAATTATCAGCTCCCCAATGCATCTTATTATGTTCTATTACGGCTGTGGTCCATATTAAATTGGATGGTACCACTATACGACCATCCCTCAAATAAGTCCACTTATTTATTTTATCATTCATGTCCTGAATGACCTTTAAGTTTTCTTTAGAATAATTTGGCTCCTGATCTGTACTTACAGTTTGGATTTTTACTGTCTGGTATTAAGGATAATTCATGGTCGGCCAGGCGGTTTCCAATTTCCAAATCAGTGCCTCAATGGGCCATCTTATGTTCTTTCTTCCTGGACGACCCTCTTATAACAGAGGGGGCCATTCCTCACATCAAGGTCTGGCATGGCACATGTCCCCACCGCTCAACGCCTACTGGGTTGCAGCCAGCAGCAGAGCTCAAGATCCTTCTTGGTGGCAAACACAGAGGCCAACCCAGTCTTGCCCTTGATTGTGGTAGGAGGCACTTGACCAACCTTATTCCTTGTACTTTGTTGTCAATGCAGAGTTTCATCTGCACATCCCATAACAAGTCACAGTCATGGTAAAACACAGATGTACATTAGTAGAACTACTACAGAGTGTATTTTATTTTAGTTTTTTTATACAATATTCCCCACAGCCTTGCTGACCAAGGGATATTGTTTTACCTGAACTAGGCAGGCCTCCTGTTTATCATTTTTACTGTAACAGGGAAAGCATTTTCCCCCTTTACCTGGGATTTACTTCCAGATATACCAGTTAAAGATTTCTTTTACTTCAGAGAGGTCTTCTCTTCCACTTAAAGGTTTCAGGATATTTTCCTGGTGGCCAGCAGCTCCCACAACTGTAACAAATTCTTTTCACTGAAGTTTAACACCAAATAAGTTGGTTTTGTATTCACCAACTTTTCTACATTACAATTACCTAGTAACAAACAACTCGAACCTTTATCCAGTCCTATTCACAACTGACTTTCAAACATCTAAATTTCCCCATCAGAGATTCACCTTTACTCTCCTCAGACCCGCTGCCTGCCCTAGAGGGGCCGTTACCGGTCCTGTTGTGCTGCAAATGCTGCAGCAATCGGGGTGACATTGTCAGGTCCTTCTGCTCAATCGTCAGCAACAGCAACCCCCTCCTCCCCACCAGCAGAAGGGTTCGGGGCAGGAGATGCTCTTCCTGCTCTGCAGGTTACACAAGCCTGCCTCTGCAGCAGCACTTCTGTTTTAACTCTTTCTTACCCTGAATGCACATCTGCTACTTGTTGCTTTAAGTCTGTGTTATTACATATCAGCCTTCGCAGGCAAACAGCAAACACCCTGCCATGCATCCAGCGTGACTCAGCCGCACCTTCGAGGGGATACGGGGCTTTGTACAAACTCACCCCAATACTTTAACACTTTCACAGGGTCTTTGACTCTCCACCCCCCCCTCCGGCTTCAGATCTTACATACATTATTACAAGTTTTTATCTTACAACGTGTTTCATTCTGGTTGCTGCACAGAAAGAACCACAACCTCAGTGCTCTCTATTTTTTTTTTTTTTTTTTTTTTTTTTTTTTTTACACAAATATTTCAACAAGAACATCCTTAAAGCTATTAAACAGGTACACCAAAAACCTAAAATTTTAACCAGAGGACTAACGGTGCCCCAAAGAGAATGTGGGTCAAGGCCTTGCTCATTAGCCTCTCCATTTTGTACCTCCGTAACACTAAAACCTTTAAGACCGCCATATAAGTATTACTCTGACAACTGTGTTTGCCTGTTTATCTTAGAAAATTTCAGTATTTCTTTACAATCCATTAAGCACAGGCATAATTACACACATTTATTTTAGGATACTTCTGTGCCTCCCACAATTTAAGCCTATAAGAAGACGCTGTTTAAGCATCATATTAACTCAGGTTAACCAGCAGCAGCTTCAGTATTCAAATGGAAAGCCACAGACGTGTTCACAGTCATCAAAAAAAATATCCCTGCAAATAAATCTACAAATCAGTTACTGAACTTGGCTTTGTATTGTGGAGCTGAATTGGAGCAATGCCACTGTCAGCTGAAATTAAGCAAAGTGCTCCATCCCCCCCACAGGCAGAGTAGGGCTAGTTTTGCATACAACATGGACATCCTGTCCACAGCACAGGTGTTTAATCTTACAAATCTCCTTCTGCTGCATCACCCTACCTGCACGACACTGACGCAGCCTCAGATCCTCATGTAAATACACTATAGTAATGTAACTTACATAAAGCAAGACACTGAGTACAGTTTTTTTTTTTTTGGTTTTTTTTTTTTTTTTTTGTATCCTTTTCTAGAGCCATAATCAAAGATCAGGTGGTGTTAATCCCACACTCCTCCTGTCACACAAACATATCAGCACACATTACTTCATCCCATTTTCCTTCTCTCCGTACTGCAGCTATCAATGTTTTCTTATTCACATTTCCACCAGCAGACCCTCCAATATCCCTCCAGTGACTCAAAACACATCCTAACGGGCTTTTCTTTAAAATCCCACCACTCTGTTTTCCTCCCATTTTTCCAGCTTACACTCACAGAACACACTTATCACTTACAGAATTACTACTTACAAAACGCAACACACAGGTATCTTTCTACAGCAACACCAAGAGCTCACTATTATTATAAAAAAATATAGCCGAAATCACAGTAACAATTATCAAAGTCAAATTCCACATTCCATAAATCCGGTAACCAAAATAAGCAACACTGCAGCAAATAAGCTTTATAAGCAAACTTGCCAGATTCCAGATGGCAATTAAATGTTGATAAAACCCAAACAGAACCAGAAGTATACTTAGGGTGTCAGCCACAGAAGTATACCTGAGTTTTCCAGACCAGACATATACTTGAGAAACTAGTTCCCAAGCACACCCAGATGTATACCCGAGAAACTAGTTCCCAAGCATACCCAGACGTATACCTGAGAAACTAGTTCCCAAGCATACCCAGACGTATACCTGAGAAACTAGTTCCCAAGCATACCCAGACGTATACCTGAGAAACTAGTTCCCAAGCATACCCAGATGTATACCTGAGAAACTAGTTCCCAAGCATACCCAGATGTTACCCTGCGGAAATCAATTTTCTCGTCTTACGGGTAACCCCAGATTACCGGTAATATCAGAATACAGCAATAAAGAATACTATCACTTACAGGAGATGGGATTCTTGTCTGCCTCCGCAGTGATCCGATGAGTTGAGGAGTCCCTCCGGGAAAATCCCGGGGGTACCCAAGGGAGTCCACTTCCCAGCGGGTCCTACGGTCAGGCAGAGAGCCGTCCCATCTGGGGTGCCAGATTGTTTCAAAGAACGTCTTCAGAATTTCTTAGTGATTAAGTATTCTTTATTGTCGGCGCCGGGCGTACGGGGGATCCTTCCACCAATCGTACACACCCAGAGGGGCAGACCATCTTATATTTATATAATGAAACAATGAATATTCCATTAACGCCTATACATATTCATTACCTGAACCCGCCTACCCTCGCTTCGTATGCTAATTAGCTTATCAGTCTTTCACGCTTGCGCAGATTCTTCCAAAAATTGTGGGCCAGGGTCTTTAGAATGTGGGCAGTGGTCTATGGGAGGAAGGCTGTAGGTCTTCCTCATGGTGTACTTTTCACCTTTTGCTCATTATGTGATGGTCTTGCACATTTGCAGTGTTCTTATCAGTCTGAGGTAATTTATGCCCTTGCTGGCCATCTGCTTTTCTTGCTTAATTATTTCTTTTACCCTTATCTGTCCTCTCCTGCTGAAGTGTTCCGCTAAAGTTTTAACACAGGAGGTCAGCAGATAGGCGGATGTCTAACAAAGGATAACAGAACAGACACCAGAGGTAGATGAGTAACATGTGGCGGTACATGATATCTACAATTGTTACAGTGGCTAACAAACATAATGTTTATTCTTTAATTCTATTCTAAAGTTCATTCACACTACATCACTTTGAAGCATATGCTTTGCTGTGTTTCAAAAGTGATGAGTTGGCAGACTTGTAGAAATCTTTCCCAGGGTTTTTACAATACCCCTTGTAGTTTTACTCAGGGACATCCAGCTGTCCCATTATCTCCTTGGTAGGGCAGCTTGCTTTGCAGATAAGGAGGACAGCTCTCCTTGCAGAGATTTGCAACTTCCTTGTCAGAACAGTCTATATGATCTTTCAGACATTTTAACTCCTTTGTCGCTATACAATTACAAGCTTATTTATGCATTAAAATGAATATTGTTTATGAATACAAACTTGACCATATTATTTACAGCTTATTCACATCACTACCCCAGACTCACCTTGCCGTCAGTTAGGTAGTCTTTTCCTGGCCCTGCCATCTCCACATAACCACCATAATCCTTGATGTAAGCAACTATAGGTCTGATTAGCGAGCATATCTAGATGCACTTTCCCACATTTCGGGGTAATACTATATTTTCCTTTTGTATTAGTTGGTGTTAGAATTGGCGGGCCACATACACTCCAATTCAGAGCAGTATAGTTTAAATTGAGCCATCCTGTCAGTGGAGCATTCATTCCCATCATTCCCTCTAATTATCGTAGAATTTCCTGATTTCTGTACTTTGTATCAGGGTCCTGCTGTACTATCTGGAGATTTGTAACAACCAAACCCTTTATGATTAAATGGCCAGCTCCAATTTGCCTGTGATACCATTACACCATATAATGGAAATTCTGTACTACCTCTGGAAAATGCTGAACATACCCAGCAATCTGCCAGATTCAAAGCATTCGTTACATTATGGGTTAATTGTACAAACAGATTCTGGTCCCAAGAATGAGTTCCTACTGTACAGAACATTGTTAATATACAAACAATCAACGGTCTTTTCGTTGGATCCGAAGCCACAGAGGTCTGGTAGGTGTTGATTTCCATTGTGACTTAGGGGCTGCCTTCGCTCTGGTGTGGTGGATCCAGGATGCTTGTTCCTTAACTCTGACTGCGGTATGGGATGTAAGCAGTATTTGGAAAGGGCCTTCCCACTTCTGTTCCAGAGGTGAACCTGAAAGAGGTCTGACACATACATAATCTCGTGGCTCCGTGTTATGCACAGGTCCATCAAGACCTGGAGCTCCAGTTCCTAAAACTACGTCTCGAAGCTGTTTCTGCATGCTTCTTCCATAATCAGTAAGTACTTCATTCTCAACTCGGGCTGACGCTCTGCTCCTATACAATATCTCAAAAGAGCTTAGCCCTTCTTTAGCTCTGGGCTTGGTTCTAATTCTCAGGTGCATCAGAGGCAATGACTGAGGCCAAGATAAACCAGCCTCCTGTCCAGGTTTTACAATTTGCGGCTTAATTAGTGGTCAAGTGGAAAATGAACCACCTTGCTTGTGGATTATATGGGGTGTGTAACTGCCAGTCTATTCCTAAAAATTTAATAACTTGCAGAATGACTTTTTCAATGAAGTGTGGCCCCCAATCTGATGAGATTACTGCTGGAACCCCAAATCTCTGTACTCTTTCTTGTAATAGTACTTTGGTTACTTCTTTAGCTTTGTTGGTTTGGCAAGGGCGTGCTTCGGGCCACCCTGAAAAGGCATCCTCAATACCTCCTGCATGACCAGCAGGTATTAGGACACCCCTTTTCGGGTCGGTGAGCCTGGATTGAGATGACGGTGCCACCTTGTCCCGCGGCCCCACAGGGATTTCAGGAGTTCACCTGGCTCCCGGCTCCCCCTTCAGCTCAGCTGCCCCCTGCCCCGCACCCGCCCCGCACCCGCCCCAGCCCCTCCGCGCCCCGCTGGGGTCTCCTTCACGTGCCCACATGCCGGGGGCGTCCGTGCCCTGGGGAGCCCGTCCCGGCGCGGGCACGGAGGGGAGCGTCGCAGAGCCCCCCGGAACGGCGAGCGCGGCTCGGGGAACGCCGGCCGAGGCGTCCCGGGGCAGGGGGGGGCGCGGGGGCCCCCAGCCCCGCAGCGGGCTCGCTCCCGGGGCTCGCTCCCCGTGCCCCGAGTAACCCCCCGCCGCCCCCCCCGGCGCCGGGCGAGGGGCTGCGAGGGAGCCCGGGGGAGGGGTCGGGCCAGGGCCCCTTTCCCCGCGGGACCCCGGGGCGGGGGGACCCCGGGGCGGCTGCCGGCGGGGCCGGGGCGGGGAGCGGAGCGGCCGCTGAGCGCCGCCGGGCCGCGGCCGCGCCCGGGCAGGTGAGCGGGGGCCGGGGCGGCGAGCGGCGGGCGCGGGGGAGAGCGCCGGGGGGGCGGCGGGGCCCGGGCCGGGGCGGGGAGCGGGGCCGGAGCCGCGCTGGGGGGCGCGGGGCTGCGCGGGGGGCCGGGGGCTGCGCTGCCGGGGGGCGGCCGCGCTGTGCCGGGAGCGCCGGGCGGTGCCGGCTGCCGGCACTCGGCTGCGGCCGCGCTGCCCGGGCCGTGCCGGGGGCTGGCGGCGCTGCGGGCCGGAGCGGCGGGGCCCGGGCTGCCGGCGCGGCGCGGGGGGCGAGCCCGGCGGGGGGGCCGGGGGCGCAGGGGAGGCGAGCGGACCCTGCGGGGGGGGGGTGGGGGTGTCTCCTGCCCGCCGGCCGCCTCGGGGGGCGGCACGGGGGGCTCCAGCCGCCCGCGAGCCGGGTGCGGGGGCCCCGGAGGGTCCGGGGGCTGAGGGGGGGGGAGGCGGGGAAGCAGGAGGCCGCCCCCCGGGCGCCGGCGCCTCCCCAGCTCGCCAGACCCCCGAGCCTGCCGCGGCCCCGCTCGCCCCGCGCCGCTGCCCCCGCCGCAGCATCGCCCCCGCAGCCGGGCCCCAGCCCCAGGTGCCCCCGGCGCTGCCGTGGCGGCGGCCAGCCGGCCCCCCGCTGCCGCTCGGGAAGGGCCTGCGGCGGGAGCGGCTCCGGGCGGGGCCGAGCGGCGCCGGTCACGGCCCCTCGCGCTTCTGTCCCTCTGCCGGGGGCCGCGCCGCCTCGGGCTGGCGGGGGTTGTCCCTGCCCGGCCTCGCCCCCCGCGGCGCGGGTGCGGGAGGGGAGCGGGGGCACGGCCCGGCTGCGGGCGGGAGCTGGGCCGGCCGGGGAGAGGCGAAGGAGAGGGAACCCGAGGGCGGGCGGGCAGCAGCTGCCTCCTGCTGCGGGCACGGAGGGCCTGGCCCTGCGGGGGGGGGGGGACCAGCCCCGCAGCAGCCGGGTGCCCGCGTGCACAGCGGGGTCCGTGTGTCACCCACCGCCTGGGGCGGCCCCCGGTGCGCGAGGGAGCGACGCGCCGTGTCCGGGAGCCGCGTCTTGCGAGGAAGAGCCGTGAGACACCCGGGGGTTACCGGGGCGGGGGAGCCGAGCGGCCGGCGTTCTGCGGGAGGGAGGCAGGGAGGAGAGAGGGGGAAAGGCGCGTCTGAGCCGGCACATTTTCGCAGCGGTACCAAAGCGAGAGCTGTGGTGAGTCCTGGTCCGTGGGACCCTGTCTCCCCTCTTGTGTGCCCCAGGCGCCCCCTGCCCCTCCTCTGCCCCCCCTCCCTTCCCTGGGCCGCTGTGATTTTGTGTGTGTGTGTGTGGGGGGGGGGGTGACCCGGGCTGGACCGAAGCTGCTCTTACCGCTCCCCCTCCTCCGCTGGACAGGGGGGACAGAATATAACAAAAAGCTCACGAGTGGGCACAAGGATGGGGAGGTCACTCCGCCATTACCTCCGTGGGCGAAACAGACTGAACCTGGGGAAATCAGCGCGATTGATTAGCAGTCAAGTCAGAGCAGGAGAATGTGCAGGAAAAGCAAATCTTCAGAACACCTTCCCTCCAGCCCCCATTTCTACGGGGCTTAACTTTACTGCCGATTTCCCTGTCTCCTCCCCGCAGGGGGATGGGGAACGGCAGCTGCGGTCAGTTGATCACACGTTGTTTCTTGTTCTTTCTCCTCCTTTTCCTCCTCCTCCCCAAACCTTGCCATACAAACCCATCGTGTTTTGATTCCCTGTAGCTCTCCATCCTATTCTTCTGTCCTGCTCCCTCTTCCCTTCTGTCTTTCTCTCTCATTCTGCTGCTCCCTTCTCTTTCACTCTCTCTGCTTGTGTCCCACTCCCTCTCCTTCTCCCCTTTTCTTCATCATCCGCCTCTGTCCTGCAGCCCAGGGCTGGTTTTCCCTTTACATCTCTGTCCTCTTTTTAGGTTTTCTTCTTCTCTTCCCCCCCCCCCCCCCCCCCCCCCCCGCCTTTCCCTAATGTTTCTGGTCTGTTCCCTGACGTTCTTTTCCTCCTTGCACCTGTACGTGCCACTCGGGGTCCAGGGAGTTGTCTGGAGGCGGGGAGCACCTTCAGGAAAGTCTGTGTCCAAAGAGGCACTTACTACTGTGGAATTCCTGACTCCCCCCAGGCATGGGAATCTCCCAAGCCAACACCACAACTGACCTTTTCTTGGTGTTTTTTAAAGTTGATGCCATGAAAGGATGGGGTAAGAAAACCTGATGCCCTGAGCGTGTCATTTCCAGAGAAACATGTTGCTTATGTGCCTTCATCTGGGACAGGTGAGTACATTGTGTTGACTTGTTTCAGCACAGCTGTGCTTTTATTAAGAGGAATGACCTTCTTTTTCTTGTTAAGAGTTAGGGGTTGCTTTTTCTGAGAATTCTGCCCGTCTGTTCAACAATTGCTGATGTGTTGCGTGCTTTTCCCTCGAGGAAAAGGACCCTGTCTCAGTCTTATTTATTCACCATTGCTCGCTCTGTTGTAGAAAAAATTTCTCACCATAAGGCTCCAGCACTTCCAAATGGCAGCTTGGTGGTCTGCATAATGTATCTGTAGTCCCGTCTTAAGGAATGCGTTAATGGTGTTACGAATTATAAATTCGTAAAAAAATTAAAAAGTAAAAAATTAAAAGCTTCCTGCTGTAGGAAGACAGTGTGTTGGGTTTGAAACCTTTGGGTAGGACGGAAGGAGGTTGCCACCCTGGGTCAGTGGTGAGTGCTGGCATGTGTCGTCTGATCTAGAGCTGATGTCTGTCACCACTTTAGCTCTAGAATTACTCTGAGACGCAGGGAACTCCAGTTCCCTTCAGCTGCAGCCTTGGAGGTTTTCCAAGCAGTGGGATGAAATTCCTGTCACAAGCTGTAACCCAGCTTAAGGAGAAGGGGGCACAGTTTGAGTTTTCTTCCATATAGGCATCAGGGAGGTACAGTTCTGAGCTTGATACTGCTACTAGGAGATGCTTTCAAGTGAACTGAGTGTGGCTCTGGTGACCCAAAGCTGGACAGGGTTGGCAAATGGTGATGTACAGTTTTGGTGGTAAACTTGACCAGCCTGTCTTAACGAGCAGGCATGTTCTTTGTTTGCAAGCACCGTTTAGTCCCACCTAGGCATCCCGAAAGTTTGAAGGGCTGTGGTCACATCATCCCTTGGTCACACGCAATGAACAGTTGCCTGTGCAGAGTTGTTAAGTTTTTAATAGCTATACATTTGTGTTCATGTTAAAATACTGTTTGAAGGATAAAGGGGACACATCCTCTACTTGTGGTGTTCAGGAGATCCATGTGGAAGAGCACCTGAACCATCCATGTAATGGCTTCATGCGTGTTCATACGAGCCAGCCCTGAGCGAAACGCACAAGAAGGGAGCAGAGAAGCTGGCATGTGAAAGAAGCTGGCTGAAACGTTGGCATGTGGCTGAACTTTGTTGATTCAATAGCTGGTGTAAGAAACTATGGACTAGGGTATTGTTTATTTAAATTTATGTTAAGTCCATATGTATATGTAAAGATTAGACAACAAAAGATAAGATAACCGCCAGGTGTCCAGGATGCCGCTTGTGAAAACCGCCAGGTGTCCAGGATGCCGCTTGTGAAAAGATACGATCACCGCCAGGTGTCCAGGATGCCTCTTGTGAAAAGATACGATCACTGCCAGGTGTGCAGGATGCCACTTGTGAAAAGATAAGATCACCACCAGGTGTCCAGGATGCCACCAGGTGTCCAGGAACCGACAGAAACAGGGCAATGAGACAAAGGAGGAAGACCAGCAGGAGGCAGAAAACGACCCCCCCTAACAACAAAAGCATGACTCCACTACCTCATGAACATGGAAGTAAAGATGTATAAAAAGGGACTGTTTGAACTGCTCAGTACGGCAGTTGGTGGAGCGCAGACTCCCCTGTCGTCCAGCGCTGTCTTTGCTCATATTCTACTTGCTATAATTAATAAAATTTTAATTGGATTATGATCCATTGTGGTCTCAATTTATAACAATTTCTGGTGCCGTGACTCGGATAAGGAACAGTGGGCTTTGGTCCTCCGGGGAGGCGCCCCGCGACATTTCGCGGCCCTGCGACCAACAGCTTACTCCAACCTTACCGACGAACCTAAATTCTAGAATAATGAGCAAAGGAGAAACCGGTAAAATCCCATAAAAATTCTGTGCACGGGAGTCCGGATGAAGACGCAGGACGTGTAAGTATATTGCGAATTTGTTCGCAAGGTTTGCCGTTCGGGCGGGATTGGGTTTCCTGGAATATAACGAGTGAGAGGTTCGATATACTGAACCAAGCGAGTGCGGACTCTTAAGTACTGCGTTTCCCATCTCCCGCGAGGGACTGGGCCAGGAACAAGGGGAGCGAGTGAGTGTATGTTTGTGGATATTCCAGAAGATGGGGGCGAAGGGCAGCAAGCCTTCGACTCCCATGGGAAGGGTACCTACTGTACCCAAGAATACCCCTCTGGCATATATCTTAGACAATTGGAGATATTTCCCTGGAACCCTAGGGAAAGATAAGCAGAAAATGATAGAATATTGTACTAAGATATGGGGAGGGAAGAAGATTTCTAAAAATGTCTTTTGGCCAGTCTATGGGTCAGAAGAAGATTGGGTAAGACAGCAATTAAACCTCTGGGTTAATAATAAAAAAAAACCCTTAACCCGGAAGAGAGTCAATATGCGGAGGTGTGGCTAAAAAAACCGGGAGCTAGACTTTACCCGCTGAATGAAATAAAAAACTAAACAAAAGAAAAAGAAGGGAGAGTTAGACGAAACCCTTCTAACCCCCCCTCCTTACATTTCTCCTCCTGCTCCTGCAGAGGTCCCCAGAGCGCCCACTCCCCCACCAGAGTCGGAACGAGGGTCTCCCCCTCTTCCTAGACGCGTAACTAGAAGTCAAAAAGGGGCAGCTCAAATATACCCCCTAAGAGAAATGCCCATGGGGGGACCTCAACCTGTGATCGGATATATTTCTGTGCCTCTAAATTCGGCTGACCTACGAGATTTTAAAAGGACCGAGATGGGAAACTTAATTGAGGACCCACTCGGAGTGGCAGAAAGATTAGATCAATTTCTGGGACCAAACCTTTATACTTGGGATAAGATGCAATCTATCCTTTGTCAATTATTTACTACCGAGGAAACCCAGGGACCCCAAGCAGATATTAAATGGCCACTCCAAAGACCTAATTGGGATAATCAGGATCCGGTGCATAGAACTCATATGCAGGACCTGAGAACTATAGTAATTCAGGGGATTAGAGAAGCAGTACCCCGTGGCCAGAATATCAATAAAGCATTTAATGAAAATGAAAATGAAAAAAAAAAAAAAAAAAAATGAGAGCCCCACTGAGTGGCTGGAACGACTGAGGAAAGCCCTTCAGCTGTACTCTGGGGTAAATCCAGACAACCCTTTAGGGCAAGCGCTCCTCAAAACTCAGTTTGTGGTAAAATAATGGGAAAAACTTTAGCGGAACACTTCAGCAGGAGAGGACAGATAAGGGTAAAAGAAATAATTAAGCAAGAAAAGCAGATGGCCAGCAAGGGCATAAATTACCTCAGACTGATAAGAACACTGCAAATGAGCAAAAGGTGAAAAGTACACCATGAGGAAGACCTACAGCCTTCCTCCCATAGACCACTGCCCACATTCTAAAGACCCCGGCCCACAATTTTTGGAAGAATCTGCACAAGCGTGAAAGACTGATAAGCTAATTAGCATACGAAGCGAGGGTAGGCGGGTTCAGGTAATGAATATGTATAGGCGTTAATGGAATATTCATTGTTTCAAGCTTATTTGCTGCAGTGTTGCTTATTTTGGTTACCGGATTTATGGAATGTGGAATTTGACTTTGATAATTGTTACTGTGATTTTGGCTATATTTTTGATAATAATAGTGAGCTCTTGGTGTTGCTGTAGAAAGATACCTGTGTGTTGCATTTTGTAAGTAGTAATTCTGTAAGTGATAAGTGTGTTCTGTGAGTGTAAGCTGGGAAAAATGGGAGGAAAGCAGAGTGGTGGGATTTTAAAGAAAAATCCGCTAGGGTGTGTTTTGAGTCATTGGAAGGATATTGGAGGATCCGCTGGTGGAAATGTGAATAGGAAAACATTGATAAAATATTGTAATCAATGGTGGCCGCTTTATAAGCTGGAATGTGGAGAAAAGTGGCCTTTTAATTAATAATTACAAGGTTATTAATAATTGTTATACTCATTTATTCTGGAAATGTGAGAACATTTCTGTATTCAGTATATTACAAATGTTGGTATGTGGTTATTGTCTTGAACATCCGAGGGGTGAATGTGAACCTCTGTATGTTTTAAAGTGTATATGGTGTAAAGAATTATTATATGTATGGTGGCGACAAGAAATTGAATGCCCTGACTGTAAGGTTTGGACGCCTTGGGATAAGAGAGAGAGCTGTAAGTGAATTTAGAGTCTCTGTGGCTGGGATAGAGATTGAGATAATAGTAAGAAAGGTCACTGGAAGGAAATGGGGGGGGCAGCTGGGGGAAGCGTGAATAAGAGAACTTTGGCTAAGTACTGCAATCAGTGGTGGCCCCTGTCTAAGTTAGGGGACAGAGAAAATGGCCCTTAAACGGCACACTGAATTATAATGTTTTGCTAAAATTAATGTTATTTTTAAGGCGAGAGGAAAAATGGGATGAAGTAATGTATGCTGGTATGTTTTTCACTCTGAGGAATCACCCAGAGTGGCAAAAGAGTGTGGTATTAACCTAGCTCCACAAGATCCCTTAATATTAGCAATGGAAAAGGATCAGAGGGGAGGTTGTGGTTCCTTCTATGGAGCAACCAGAATGAAACACGTTGTAAGATAAAAAAACTTGTGCTAATGTATGTAAGATCTGAAGCCGGGGGGGGGGGGGGGGGGGGTGAGTAAAAAAAAACAAAAAAACAAAAAACCCTGTGAAAGTGTTAAAGTATTGGGGTGAGTTTGTACAAAGCCCCGTACCCCCTCGAAGGTGCGGCTGAGTCACGCTGGACGCATGGCAGGGTGTTTGCTGTTTGCCTGCGAAGGCTGATATGTAATAACACAGACTTAAAGCAACAAGTAGCAGATTTGCATTCAGGGTAAGAAAGAGTTAAAACAGAAGTGCTGCTGCAGAGGCAGGCTTGTGTAACCTGCAGAGCAGGAACAGCATCTCCTGCCCCGAACCCTTCTGATGGTGGGGAGGAGGGGGTTGCTGTTGCTGACAATTGAGCAGAAGGACCTGACAATGTCACCCCAATTGCTGCAGCATTTGCAGCACAACAGGACCGGTAACGGCCCCTCTAGGGCAGGCAGTGGGTCTGAGGAGAGTAAAGGTGAATCTCTGATGGGAAAATTTAGATGTTTGAAAATTAGTTGTGAATAGGACTGGATAAAGGTTCGAGTTGATTTTTACTAAGGTAATCGTGATGTAGAAAAGTTGGTGAATACAAAACCAACTTATTTGGTGTTAAACTTCAGTGAAAAGAATTTGTTACAGTTGTGGGAGCTGCTGGCCACCAGGAAAAAAATCCTGAAACCTTTAAAAGTAAATGTTGAGCTTATCTTTAATTCAACAGAAAAGTGGAAGAGAGGACCTCCCTGAAGTAAAAGAAATCTTTAACCAGGTATATTTGAAAGTAAATTCCAGGTAAGGAAAAAAATGCTTTACCTGTTACAGTAGAAATGATAAACGGGAGGCCTGCCTAGTTCAGGTAAAACAATATCCCTTGGTCAGCAAGGCTGTGGGGAATATTGCATAAAAACTAAAATAAAATACACTCTGTAGTAGTTCTACTAATGTAAATCTGTGTTTTACCATGACTGTGACTTGTTATGGGATGTGCAGATGAAACTCTGCATTGACAACAAAGTACAAGGAATAAGGTTGGTCAAGTGCCTCCTACCACAATCAAGGGCAAGACTGGGTTGGCCTCTGTGTTTGCCACCAAGAAAGATCTTGAGCTCTGCTGCTGGCTGCAACCCAGTAGGCGTTGAGCAGTGGGGACATATGCCATGCCAGACCTTGATGTGAGGAATGGCCCCCTCTGTTATAAGAGGGTCTTCCAGGAAGGAAGAACATAAGATGGCCCATTAAGGCACTGATTTGGAAACTGGAAACCGCCTGGCCGACCATGAAGTCATTCAAGTAGCAGAGGAGGTAGGAAAGGAAGAATTATCCTTAATACCAGACGGTAAAATCCAAACTGTAAGTACAGATCAGGAGCCAAATTATTCTAAAGAAAACTTAAAGGTCATTCAGGACATGAATGATAAAATAAATAAGTGGACTTATTTGAGGGATGGTCGTATAGTGGTACCATCCAATTTAATATGGACCACAGCCGTAATAGAACATAATAAGATGCATTGGGGAGCTGATAATTTATATAAAAGTCTAAATCAGAAATTGATAGGGCAGAACTTGTATACTGTAATAAAACAGGTGACTCAGCGATGTGAAATGTGTTTGAAAATTAGCCAGGGCAACAGTGGCAAGTTGATTTTTCCAGACTCCCAAGAATTGAGGGGGTACCAATATTTATTAAATGAATGGACACCCCAACGTATCATACAGTATTATAAACCTGCAACTTGGAATCCTAATGAACTTATTAACGGCGCTCGAGAACCTATCTACAATCTGAATCATATCATTCGTCTACAGGCTGTCTTGGAAATTATTATTATTAATCAAACAGCTAAAGCTTTTGATGTTAAATGCAATTTATCAACACAGGATGGTTCTGGACTACCTGCTAGCCAAAGAAAGAGGTGTTTGTGGTAAAGTAAATGTTTCCAATTGTTGTTTGAAAATTGATGACAATGGTGAGGTAGTTAAACAAATCACATCAGAGACAGGGAAGTTAGCCCATGTTCCCATCGAACTTGGAAAGACGAATATTGACTTGTTTTCCTGGCTTCTCGGGAGCCCCTGGGTAAAACGAATCCTATTTTATTTGTTATGTGGATTAGCCACCTTATTGTTTTTGCCATGTGTTGTTCCATGTTTATAAGATTAATTCAACACGTTATAACTAACATGCAATTTGCTATTATGGTTTCACCCGATGGCGTTAAACAAATGCGAGTAGTATGACAAAATGTACACACAAAATAACATTTTAATAGCCAACAAGAATTTGGAAACAATTAACTCTTAACAATTCAGATAATAATGTAAGCTGAGTAAGAAAAAAAATAGAATAGCAATAAAAACAAGCGCCAGGAACGCAAAGACGACGATATGGAAACGCCTTTTATACTTTTTCACCTCCGCCATAAGTTCTTGACGTGAGACAACAGAAAAATGCACCCTCTGCCTAAACAGCAACAGGAAAAAAAAGATATATATATATAAAATTTTGATCTTCTTTCTAATGAACCATATAGGTTAAACTTTTTGAGAACACTCACCTTACAGAATGTTCAGAGGGCGAAATGTCCACTCTAGACCTTTCTTCTCTGGCAGGTGACGTGGTGGTCTGGTGGTAAAAAACCTTACATTGAAAACTGGGACCTGTCATTTGGCCATAGTGCCATGAATGTTACCATTAACAGACTTACCGGAGTGGTAAGCTCGGGAAAGGGGTTTGGGATTTCATCTGGGCGCGCAGTAGCCATTGTTTGTCACGCGAATGGTCCGTGTATACCTTTGAGCATGCACATGCGCGATTTTAAAGCCCCACAGAATGTGTTGGAAAAATCTGGAAAGACCGCGCATGCGAAATCCCTATAGTCTAGCCATGATAGTGACGCATGTAAAAAAAAAAAAAAAAAGAAAAAAAGAAAAAAAGGGAATGTGTTAAGAAAAAGTGTTATTTTTAAGTTTTGGTTTTGTATGTTATTATTATATGTATTACCCAATTATGCCTATTGTAATTGTGACGTATTACCTTGTGAGTGTTACGATAAATGTTGGGATTGTGGAAAAAGGTTTGTTCACAGTGCCGAGAATGAAAGCAGTGTCTAATAAACAATAATAGGATAAAAAGAAAAAGGGGGGATTGTAAGAAACTATGGACTAGGGTATTGTTTATTTAAATTTATGTTAAGTCCATATGTAAATGTAAAGATTAGACAACAAAAGATAAGATAACCGCCAGGTGTCCAGGATGCCGCTTGTGAAAACCGCCAGGTGTCCAGGATGCCGCTTGTGAAAAGATACGATCACCGCCAGGTGTCCAGGATGCCTCTTGTGAAAAGATACGATCACTGCCAGGTGTCCAGGATGCCGCTTGTGAAAAGATACGATCACCGCCAGGTGTGCAGGATGCCACTTGTGAAAAGATAAGATCACCACCAGGTGTCCAGGATGCCACCAGGTGTCCAGGAACCGACAGAAACAGGGCAATGAGACAAAGGAGGAAGACCAGCAGGAGGCAGAAAACGACCCCCCCTAACAACAAAAGCATGACTCCACTACCTCATGAACATGGAAGTAAAGATGTATAAAAAGGGACTGTTTGAACTGCTCAGTACGGCAGTTGGTGGAGCGCAGACTCCCCTGTCGTCCAGCGCTGTCTTTGCTCATATTCTACTTGCTATAATTAATAAAATTTTAATTGGATTATGATCCATTGTGGTCTCAATTTATAACAGCTGGTAAATATTCCCTGGCCAGCCTTCCAAAAGTAATCTGCCCAGGGGGATGCAGGAGGCTTGGCAGCAAGTAAAGCAGGGCTTTGCAGGGTAGGGGGGTGGTTTCTCATTGAACGCGTCCTCAGGGAGACTGACATGTTTGAAGCAAATGGGAGGCCGGTGGAATAGGTGCACACAGCCAGTGTGCGTGTTATAAATAGATGTTATGATTGCTAGCCTTAGGCTCTGTGTTAGCAATTACTATATCCAAATATAAAAAAATTGGAAAATATCAGAGCTGCACAACAAAGGACAGCCCTGGGAAGCACAAAAGCCAGGAAACAAAACCAGTGCATTTACAGGTACCTTAACTCCGCATCTTCACGTTATATGGTTTGCTGTTAGATGCTGGCAAAACAGAGTGTATTACTTCTGGAAGAACTAAATTCTGCAGCAGAGTAATAATGAGTGCTGCTTATCGTATGGAGCCTTTCCCTCTTTGTAGACAAGTCAGCTAAGAAGTTAATTGTATTTGTGATTGCTTTTGCTAAAAATGGTCTGGCGCTGGAGGCTGTCCCAGTGTGCCTCCCCAGCCGAGGGCAGAGCCATGTCTTTTTGCTACTCTAACGTTGTTCCTTACTTGATAATACCACTGTAAGGGTACCCAGTAATTCACAAGTGGAGCTGCAACCCTTTGCAGCCTGGGATCAGATGAGAAGATGCCAACAAGTGATGTTGCAAGGTGGGACACGTGCTTGCCCCGGTGTCTCTCTCACTTTCATGCACTCTTCAGCCTTTGCCCTCAAGATCAAAGTCTTTTGGCCAGGAGGCTCCGTGAGGCCATGGCTGCTTCTGGAGTGCCTTGTGCTGCATGAAAGGGGGAAGAAATGAGAAGCCCTACGCTCAGTTCCTCCTCCTCCTTGCTCATAGTTCAGGAGAGAGCGCAGAACCCAGCTGGAGTGTGTGCATCCCTGTAGGGACTCTGTAACCCTAAGACTGGTAGACTTCAGAGCTTTTGGAGAGCAACTCTGAATTCATTGGGTCACAGATCTATACAACTTGACACCAAAGGTACCACGTGATCAGTTTTCTATACAAAGTATAATTTAGCTGTTAGGCAAAGCAGAAGTTCAGGTCTCCATCTCTGGGTCCTCAGTGGAGATGTACAGCAGAGATGCAGGAGCCTCCAGGCACAATAGTGAATTGTGTAAAACAGCGCCAAGGATGCAATTAACCATTTAGCTGACTGCAGAGGCAGACGGGCACTGTATGCCAGCCGCTCCTCGTTACTACTCTCTGTCTGCAGAGCCACCTTGAGAAGACCTTGGGACTATGTTAGCGAGAGAGCTCCTCACAGGCACTCAGCATCACCTTGCCTTGCTCATGCTGCAGTGGCTGTCGGGGCAGCAGCGGGAAACCAGTGGGCGTTGCTCCAGCACCATGGCTGAGCGCTCAGTCTCGGGCTCTTCAGATCACGCCAGAGTGAGCCAGGAGTTTAGTTGAGGCTTGAGAAACGAAAGCACTTGTAGACGTGCCTCTCAGCTGGGAACCTTTAGGTGACGGCTGTGTAAACCCTCTCTCGGCTTTTTCTTGTTTCAAGCTAAGCTGTTTGGCTTTGCATTGTGGATGAGCACTTTTACGGCCAGAAAATAACAGAGAGGTTACTTGATGCTTCTGGATGATTGCTGTGGGCTAAATGGCATGTGCTGATGGTATCAGATGCACTTTAGCCTTGTGCTCCAAACGAATCTGGGAGTAAAAACTCAACTGATAAACTACAAATGCACCGCATACTCTGGCTTTGGGTTCTTGAGTCATTAAAAGTAAACTGAGGCTCTCTAAAGAATAATTTTGTCCACATATGTTAAAACACGATGGCACCTTCTGCCATTCCACTTTCAAGAAAGGAGCTTTTTCCTTTCCCCCCCCTCCTCCTCCTCCCCCTCCTCCTCTGCGGTGCGCGGCGGGCGAGAGGCGCGGGCATCTCCTCTGCCGGGCAGGCTCAGCCGGCAGCCTCTGCACTGCGAGGCCCAGCCAGCTCGGGCGAGTCGCCAGAGCCCCGGCGCGGCAAAGTCCCTTCAGTCCCTTCTGGCCACCCTGTCCGGACTGCGCGGCCGGGCTGAGGGGGGGGGGGCTCCCCCGTCTCTCCCTCCCTCCCTCCCTCCAGCTCCCGGGCAGGACAAGCAAGCCAGCACCAGTGGGAAGCGCGCGCACACCATCATGTCAAAGAAAAAGAAAAATGGACTCCGAGTGCGGGGTGTTCCAAGAAAAGTGGACTTCTGATTATTTTTTCACGGAGTACAAAGAGCGAGCTGTTTGTCTGATATGCCAGTATTCAGTGTCTGCGTTCAAGGAATACAATTTGCGTCAACACTACGAAACTCAACATAAAGATAAATATGATTCTTTGGTCGGACAAGTGAGAAAAGTTAAAATATTAAGACTGAAACATGGGTTGACAACTCAGCAAAAAACTTTTGTGAAGCAAAAGCAGCTCAATATATCATCACTTTGAGCAAGCGATCAAGTTGCCAAGCTCATAGCATGCGCTGGCAGAGCATTCATAGAGGGAGAATTTGTTACGTGTTTCGGTAAAGCACTTAGAAGAAGAATTAAATTATTTAAACTAACCCTGGTACTGAATTGGAAATTATAATTAAAAAACATACCTGCATTGTGGCAAAATACGTAGATATACTATTCATGGTGGGTGGGTGGGGTTTTTTTGTTTTGAATGATCTACGCAAGTGAGTAAAGTGCTTCATATGTGAAACTGTATTAGGAGTCATCTGAAAATACTGAGGAAAAATAAAACATTGTGGAGGCAATATTGAGGCAAAACCCATCACTCGGATGCCTGGAAAAGGCAAGAGCACGCCTGCAGTCCAGGCGGTGAGGCTGTAAAGAGGCTGTGTAAGGACACCGGTGATGACTAATACCTTGTCCTCTCTAGATGCAGACTTGTGTGGTTTGCAGCAAAACAAAATAGCACGTCAGCACAGGATACGGATGAATTTCCACAAGTCATGCCAAAACGAGCTGGTTTGCCTTTACAATTCATTTATCAAAGCCGCGGGGGTCCCGGTCCCGGGGTCCTGGTCCCGGTCCGAGCCCCGTGGTTCCCGGTCCCGGCCCGGTCCGAGCCGCAAGGGTCACTATCCCGGGGTTCCCGGTCCCAGTCTAGGTCTCGAGCCCTAGTCCGGTGAGTCCCGGTCCGAGCCCGGGGGTCCTTCTCCCGCTCCCGACCCCGAGCCGCCGGGGTCCCTGTCCTGGGGGTCGTGGTCCTGGTCCGACCGCGGGGGTCCCAGTCCTGGTTTCGAGCCGCGGGAGTCCTGGTCCCGGGAGTCCCGGTCCCGGTCCCTGGTCCGAGCCACAGAAGTCCCAGTCCCGGGGGTCTGGGTCCCGGTCCCTGGTCCGAGCCGCAGGGGTCTCGGTTCCGAGGATCCCGGTCCCGGTCCCGAGCTGACGGGTGTCCCGGTCCCCGGGGTCCGGTTCGGTCCCGAGCCGCGAGGGTCCCGGTCCCTAACCGCGGGGGTCACGGCTCCCAGTGGTCCCGGTCCCAGTCCTGAGCTGCGAGAATGCCGGTCCCGGTCCCGGTTTCGGGCCGAGCCGCGAGGGTCCCAGTCCCGGTCTCGGTCCAAGCCGTGGGGGTCCCAGTCCTGGTTTCGAGCTTCGAGGGTCCCGGTCCTGGGAGTCCCGGTCCCGGTCCCTGGTCCAAGGCGCAGGGGTCCGCTCCCGGGGTCTTGGCCCCAGTCCCGCTTCGAGCCGCGGGGGGATCCCGGTCTCGATCCCCAGCCGCGGGGGTCCCGGTCCCGGGGTCTTGGCCCCGGTCCCGGTCCGAGCCGCGGGGTCTCGGTTCCGAGGATCCCGGTCCCGGTCCCGATCCGCGGTTGTCCGGGTCCCCGGAGTCCCGGTCGCGGTCCCGAGCCGCGGGGGTCCCGATCCAGAGCCGCGGGGGTCACGGGTCCCAGCGGTCCAGGTCCCAGTCCTGAGCTGCGAGAATGCCGGTCCTGGTCCGAGCCGCGGGGGTCCCAGTCCCGGGGGTCTGGGTCCCGGTCCCTGCTCCGAGCCACGGGGGTCTCGGTTCCGAGGATCCCGGTCACGGTCCCAAGCCGCGGGGGTCTCGGTTACAGGGGTCCCTGTCCCGAGCCACGTGGGTCCCTGTTCCGAGCCGCGGGGGGTCCTGGTCCCGGGATCCCGGTTCCGAGTCGCGGGGGTCCCGGTCCCCGGGGTCCAGAGGTCCCCGTCCCGCGCCGCGGGGGTCCCGGTCCCTGGGGTCCCGGTCCGGGTCCGAGCCGCGGTGGTCCCAGTCCCCAGGGTCCCGGTTCGCTCCCGAGCCGCGGGGGTCACGGGTCCCAGTGGTCCAGGTCCCAGTCCTGACTGCGAGAATGCCGGTCCCAGTCCCGGTCCCGGTCCGAGCTGCGGGGGTCTCAGTCCCGGGGGTCCGGGTCCCGGTCTTGATCCCCAGCCGCGGGGGTCCCGGTCCCGGTCCCTGGTCCGAGCCGCGGGGGTCCGGTCCCGGGGTCTTGGCCCCAGTCCCGGTCCGAGCCGCGGGGGTCCCGGTCCCTGTCCCGAGCCGCCGGCTTCCCGGTCCCGAGCCGCGGGGTCACGCGTCCCAGTCAGTGGTCCAGGTCCCAGTCCTGAGCTGCGAGAATCCCCGTCCCGGTCCCGGTCCGAGCCGCGGGGGTCCCAGTCCCGGTCCGAGCCGCGGGGGTCCCCGTCCCGAGCCGCGGGGTCCCGTCCCCGTCCCGAGCCGCAGGGTGTCCCGGTCCCCGGGGTCCGGGTCGCGGTCCCGAGCCGCGGGGGTCCCGGTTCGAGCCACGGGGGTCCTGTTCTCGGTCACGAGCCTCAGGGTGTCCCGGTCCCCAGGGTCCCGTTCGCGGTCCCGAGCCGCGGGGGTCCCAGTCCCGGTCCTGAGTCGCTGGGTGTCCCGGTCCCGTGGTCCCGGTCTCGGTCCCGAGCCGCCGGGGTCCCAGTCCCGGTCCCGAGCCACGTGGGTCCCGGTCCCGAGCCGCGGGGGTCCCGGTCGCGGTTTCGAGCGTCGAGGGTCCCGGTCCCGGGAGTCCCGGTCCCGGGAGTCCCGGTCCCGGTCCCTGGTCCGAGGCACAGGGGTCCCAGTCCCGGGGGTCTGGGTCCCGGTCCCTGGTCCGAGCCGCAGGGGTCTCGGTTCCGAGGATCCCGGTCCCGGTCCCGAGCTGAGGGGTGTCCCGGTCCCTAACCGCGGGGGTCACGGCTCCCAGTGGTCCCGGTCCCAGTCCTGAGCTGCGAGAATGCCGGTCCCGGTCCCGGTTTCGGTCCGAGCCGCGAGGGTCCCAGTCCCGGTCTCGGTCCAAGCCGTGGGGGTCCCAGTCCTGGTTTCGAGCTTCGAGGGTCCCGGTCCTGGGAGTCCCGGTCCCGGTCCCTGGTCCAAGCCGCAGGGGTCCGCTCCCGGGGTCTTGGCCCCAGTCCCGCTTCGAGCCGCGGGGGGATCCCGGTCTCGATCCCCAGCCGTGGGGGTCCCGGTCCCTGGGTCTTGGCCCCAGTCCGTCTTGGCCCCAGTCCCGCTTCGAGCCGCGGGGGGATCCCGGTCTCGATCCCCAGCCGCGGGGGTCCCGGTCCCGGGGTCTTGGCCCCAGTCCCGGTTCGAGCCGCGGGGGGATCCCGGTCTCGATCCCCAGCCGCGGGGGTCCCGGTCCCGGGGTCTTGGCCCCGGTCCCGGTCCGAGCCGCGGGGGTCTCGGTTCCGAGGATCCCGGTCCCGGTCCCGATCCGCGGTGGTCCGGGTCCCCGGAGTCCCGGTCGCGGTCCCGAGCCGCGGGGGTCCCGGTCCCCGGGGTTCGGAGGTCCCGGTCCCGAGTCTCGGGGGTCCCGGTCACAGGGGTCCCGGTCGCGGTCCCGAGCCACGGGGGTCCCGGGTCCCGGTGGTCTAGGTCCCAGTCCTGAGCTGCGAGAATCCCGGTCCTGGTCCCGGTCTCGGTCCGAGCCGCGGGGGTCCCGGTCCCGGTTCCGAGCCGCGGGGGTCCCGGTGCCAGGAGTCCCGGTCCTGGTCCCTGGTCCGAGCCGCAGGGGTCTCGGTTCCGAGGATCCCGGTCGCGGTCCCGAGCAGCGAGGGTCCCGGTCCCCGGGGCCCCGGTCGCGGTCCCGAGCCGCGGGGGTCCCGATCCAGAGCCGCGGGGGTCACGGGTCCCAGCGGTCCAGGTCCCAGTCCTGAGCTGCGAGAATGCCGGTCCTGGTCCGAGCCGCGGGGGTCCCAGTCCCGGGGGTCTGTGTCCCGGTCCCTGCTCCGAGCCACGGGGGTCACGGTTCCGAGGATCCCGGTCACGGTCCCAAGCCGCGGGGGTCTCGGTTACAGGAGTCCCTGTCCGGAGCCACGTGGGTCCCTGTTCCGAGCCGCGGTGGGTCTTGGTCCCGGGATCCCGGTTCCGAGTCGCGGGGGTCCCGGTCCCTGGGGTCCCGGTCCGGGTCCGAGCCGCGGTGGTCCCAGTCCCGGGGGTCCGGGTCCCGGTCTTGATCCCCAGCCGCGGGGGTCCCGGTCCCGGTCCCTGGTCCGAGCCGCGGGGGTCCGGTCCCGGGGTCTTGGCCCCAGTCCCGGTCCGAGCCGCGGGGGTCCCGGTCCCTGTCCCGAGCCGCCGGCTTCCCGGTCCCGAGCCGCGGGGTCACGCGTCCCAGTCAGTGGTCCAGGTCCCAGTCCTGAGCTGCGAGAATCCCCGTCCCGGTCCCGGTCCGAGCCGCGGGGGTCCCAGTCCCGGTCCGAGCCGCGGGGTTCCCCGTCCCGAGCCGCGGGGTCCCGTCCCCGTCCCGAGCCGCAGGGTGTCCCGGTCCCCGGGGTCCGGGTCGCGGTCCCGAGCCGCGGGGGTCCCGGTTCGAGCCACGGGGGTCCTGTTCTCGGTCACGAGCCTCAGGGTGTCCCGGTCCCCAGGGTCCCGTTCGCGGTCCCGAGCCGCGGGGGTCCCAGTCCCGGTCCTGAGTCGCTGGGTGTCCCGGTCCCGTGGTCCCGGTCTCGGTCCCGAGCCGCCGGGGTCCCAGTCCCGGTCCCGAGCCACGTGGGTCCCGGTCCCGAGCCGCGGGGGTCCCGGTCGCGGTTTCGAGCGTCGAGGGTCCCGGTCCCGGGAGTCCCGGTCCCGGGAGTCCCGGTCCCGGTCCCTGGTCCGAGGCACAGGGGTCTCGGTTCCGAGGATCCCGGTCCCGGTCCCGAGCTGAGGGGTGTCCCGGTCCCTAACCGCGGGGGTCACGGCTCCCAGTGGTCCCAGTCCCAGTCCTGAGCTGCGAGAATGCCGGTCCCGGTCCCGGTTTCGGTCCGAGCCGCGAGGGTCCCAGTCCCGGTCTCGGTCCAAGCCGTGGGGGTCCCAGTCCTGGTTTCGAGCTTCGAGGGTCCCGGTCCTGGGAGTCCCGGTCCCGGTCCCTGGTCCAAGGCGCAGGGGTCCGCTCCCGGGGTCTTGGCCCCAGTCCCGCTTCGAGCCGCGGGGGGATCCCGGTCTCGATCCCCAGCCGCGGGGGTCCCGGTCGCAGGGTCTTGGCCCCAGTCCCAGTCCGAGCGGCGGGGGGATCCCGGTCTCGATCCCCAGCCGCGGGGGTCCCGGTCCCGGGGTCTTGGCCCCGGTCCCGGTCCGAGCCGCGGCGGTCTCGGTTCCGAGGATCCCGGTCCCGGTCCCGATCCGCGGTGGTCCGGGTCCCCGGAGTCCAGGTCGCGGTCCCGAGCCGCGGGGGTCCCGGTCCCCGGGGTTCGGAGGTCCCGGTCCCGAGCCTCCGGAGGTCCCGGTCACAGGGGTCCCGGTCGCGGTCCCGAGCCACGGGGGTCCCGGGTCCCGGTGGTCTAGGTCCCAGTCCTGAGCTGCGAGAATCCCGGTCCTGGTCCCGGTCTCGGTCCGAGCCGCGGGGGTCCCAGTCCCGGTTCCGAGCCGCGGGGGTCCCGGTGCCGGGAGTCCCGGTCCCGGTCCCTGGTCCGAGCCGCAGGGGTCTCGTTTCCGAGGATCCCGGTCGCGGTCCCGAGCCGCGGGGGTCCCGATCCAGAGCCGCGGGGGTCACGGGTCCCAGCGGTCCAGGTCCCAGTCCTGAGCTGCGAGAATGCCGGTCCTGGTCCGAGCCGCGGGGGTCCCAGTCCCGGGGGTCTGGGTCCCGGTCCCTGCTCCGAGCCACGGGGGTCTCAGTTCCGAGGATCCCGGTCACGGTCCCAAGCCGAAGGGGGTCTCGGTTACAGGGGTCCCTGTCCCGAGCCACGTGGGTCCCTGTTCCGAGCCGCGGGGGGTCCTGGTCCCGGGATCCCGGTTCCGAGTCGCGGGGCTCCCGGTCCCCGGGGTCCAGAGGTCCCCGTCCCGCGCCGCGGGGGTCCCGGTCCCTGGGGTCCCGGTCCGGGTCCGAGCCGCGGTGGTCCCAGTCCCCAGGGTCCCGGTTCGCTCCCGAGCCGCGGGGGTCACGGGTCCCAGTGGTCCAGGTCCCAGTCCTGAGCTGCGAGAATGCCGGTCCCGGTCCCGGTCCCGGTCCGAGCTGCGGGGGTCCCAGTCCCGGGGGTCCGGGTCCCGCTCTTGATCCCCAGCCGCGGGGGTCCCGGTCCCGGTCCTGGTCGCGAGCCGCGGAGGTTCCGGTCCCGAGCCGCGGGGGTCCCGAGTCGCCGGGGTCCCGGTCCCGAGCCGCGGGGGTCCCAGTCCCGGTCCCGAGCTGCGGGGTTCCCCGTCCCAAGCCGCAGGGTGTCCCGGCCCCGTCCCGAGCCGCGGGGGTCCCAGTCCCGGTCCTGAGTCGCTGGGTGTCCCGGTCCCGTGGTCCCGGTCTCGGTCCCGAGCCGCCGGGGTCCCAGTCCCGGTCCCGAGCCACGTGGGTCCCGGTCCCGAGCCGCGGGGGTCCCGGTCGCGGTTTCGAGCGTCGAGGGTCCCGGTCCCGGGAGTCCCGGTCCCGGTCCCTGGTCCGAGGCACAGGGGTCCCAGTCCCGGGGGTCTGGGTCCCGGTCCCTGGTCCGAGCCGCAGGGGTCTCGGTTCCGAGGATCCCGGTCCCGGTCCCGAGCTGAGGGGTGTCCCGGTCCCTAACCGCGGGGGTCACGGCTCCCAGTGGTCCCAGTCCCAGTCCTGAGCTGCGAGAATGCCGGTCCCGGTCCCGGTTTCGGTCCGAGCCGCGAGGGTCCCAGTCCCGGTCTCGGTCCAAGCCGTGGGGGTCCCAGTCCTGGTTTCGAGCTTCGAGGGTCCCGGTCCTGGGAGTCCCGGTCCCGGTCCCTGGTCCAAGCCGCAGGGGTCCGCTCCCGGGGTCTTGGCCCCAGTCCCGCTTCGAGCCGCGGGGGGATCCCGGTCTCGATCCCCAGCCGCGGGGGTCCCGGTCGCAGGGTCTTGGCCCCAGTCCCAGTCCGAGCGGCGGGGGGATCCCGGTCTCGATCCCCAGCCGCGGGGGTCCCGGTCCCGGGGTCTTGGCCCCGGTCCCGGTCCGAGCCGCGGCGGTCTCGGTTCCGAGGATCCCGGTCCCGGTCCCGATCCGCGGTGGTCCGGGTCCCCGGAGTCCCGGTCGCGGTCCCGAGCCGCGGGGGTCCCGGTCCCCGGGGTCCGGAGGTCCCGGTCCCGAGCCTCGGGGGTCCCGGTCACAGGGGTCCCGGTCGCGGTCCCGAGCCACGGGGGTCCCGGGTCCCGGTGGTCTAGGTCCCAGTCCTGAGCTGCGAGAATCCCGGTCCTGGTCCCGGTCTCGGTCCGAGCCGCGGGGGTCCCAGTCCCGGTTCCGAGCCGCGGGGGTCCCGGTGCCGGGAGTCCCGGTCCCGGTCCCTGGTCCGAGCCGCAGGGGTCTCGTTTCCGAGGATCCCGGTCGCGGTCCCGAGCCGCGGGGGTCCCGATCCAGAGCCGCGGGGGTCACGGGTCCCAGCGGTCCAGGTCCCAGTCCTGAGCTGCGAGAATGCCGGTCCTGGTCCGAGCCGCGGGGGTCCCAGTCCCGGGGGTCTGGGTCCCGGTCCCTGCTCCGAGCCACGGGGATCTCGGTTCTGAGGATCCCGGTCACGGTCCCAAGCCGCGGGGGTCTCGGTTACAGGGGTCCCTGTCCCGAGCCACGTGGGTCCCTGTTCCGAGCCGCGGGGGGTCCTGGTCCCGGGATCCCGGTTCCGAGTCGCGGGGGTCCCGGTCCCCGGGGTCCAGAGGTCCCCGTCCCGCGCCGCGGGGGTCCCGGTCCCTGGGGTCCCGGTCCGGGTCCGAGCCGCGGTGGTCCCAGTCCCCAGGGTCCCGGTTCGCTCCCGAGCCGCGGGGGTCACGGGTCCCAGTGGTCCAGGTCCCAGTCCTGAGCTGCGAGAATGCCGGTCCCGGTCCCGGTCCCGGTCCGAGCTGCGGGGGTCCCAGTCCCGGGGGTCCGGGTCCCGCTCTTGATCCCCAGCCGCGGGGGTCCCGGTCCCGGTCCTGGTCGCGAGCCGCGGAGGTTCCGGTCCCGAGCCGCGGGGGTCCCGAGTCGCCGGGGTCCCGGTCCCGAGCCGCGGGGGTCCCAGTCCCGGTCCCGAGCTGCGGGGTTCCCCGTCCCGAGCCGCAGGGTGTCCCGGCCCCGTCCCGAGCCGCGGGGGTCCCAGTCCCGGTCCTGAGTCGCTGGGTGTCCCGGTCCCGTGGTCCCGGTCTCGGTCCCGAGCCGCCGGGGTCCCAGTCCCGGTCCCGAGCCACGTGGGTCCCGGTCCCAAGCCGCAGGGATCCCGGTCCCGGTTTCGAGCGTCGAGGGTCCCGGTCCCGGGAGTCCCGGTCCCGGTCCCTGGTCCGAGCCACAGGGGTCCCAGTCCCGGGGGTCTGGGTCCCGGTCCCTGGTCCGAGCCGCAGGGGTCTCGGTTCCGAGGATCCCGGTCCCGGTCCCGAGCTGAGGGGTGTCCCGGTCCCTAACCGCGGGGGTCACGGCTCCCAGTGGTCCCGGTCCCAGTCCTGAGCTGCGAGAATGCCGGTCCCGGTCCCGGTTTCGGTCCGAGCCGCGAGGGTCCCAGTCCCGGTCTCGGTCCAAGCCGTGGGGGTCCCAGTCCTGGTTTCGAGCTTCGAGGGTCCCGGTCCTGGGAGTCCCGGTCCCGGTCCCTGGTCCAAGCCGCAGGGGTCCGCTCCCGGGGTCTTGGCCCCAGTCCCGCTTCGAGCCGCGGGGGGATCCCGGTCTCGATCCCCAGCCGCGGGGGTCCCGGTCCCGGGGTCTTGGCCCCAGTCCCGGTCCGAGTCGCGGGGGGATCCCGGTCTCGATCCCCAGCCGCGGGGGTCCCGGTCCCGGGGTCTTGGCCCCAGTCCCGGTCCCGAGCCGCGGGGGTTCCAGTCCCGGTCCTGAGTCGCTGGGTGTCCCGGTCCCGTGGTCCCGGTCTCGGTCCCGAGCCGCCGGGGTCCCAGTCCCGGTCCCGAGCCACGTGGGTCCCGGTCCCGAGCCGCAGGGGTCCCGGTCCCGGTTTCGAGCGTCGAGGGTTCCGGTCCCCGGTAGTCCCGGTCCCGGGAGTCCCGGTCCCGGTCCCTCGTCCGAGCCACAGGGGTCCCAGTCCCGGTCCCTGGTCCGAGCCGCGGGGGTCTCGGTTCCGAGGATCCCGGTCGCGGTCCCGAGCAGCGAGGGTCCCGGTCCCCGGGGCCCCGGTCGCGGTCCCGAGCCGCAGGGGTCCCGGTCCCGAGCCACGTGAGTCCCGGTCCCGAGCTGCGGGGGTCCCAGTCCCGGTCTCGAACCGCAGGGTGTCCCGGTCCCAGGGGTCTAGGTCCGGGCAGGTGTAGTACCCACTTCTGGTCGCCAGGTGGCAGCAGGTCCCCACCAGCCCTGTGCTGAGCACTGGCCGGGCGAGCCCTGGGCCGGGTCTCAGCCCAGTTTACACCACCGGGCCCCGGGAGTGCTCGCTGCGGCTGCGGGGTTCCCTGCGCTCTGCCCTTTGCCCACTCGCAGCCCGGGCACTCATACTCATTGCCTCCGTATGCAAAAGCACCCACGTGCCTCAAGCATTTCAGTCCTTTGCGTATGATGCGCTCTGTTTCGCTGTGGGAAACGGGTGCATTTGCTCTGTTTGCATTTGGAAGCAGCTGTTAGTAACAGCACCTTTAAATTATTTTTTTACAAAAGAGAAGAGACCTTGCAAGACTGCCCTTTTTGAGTAGGGGAAAACGAGCGGTGTAAATATGTGGCTTAGGAGAAGCTCCCACTAGGTTTCCCCTTGCACCACTAAGCCATCACGAGCTCTTGTGTTCACAGCCGCTCCCCGCGACGGGAAAGTCAGCCGTTACCGGAGTGAAGGGGTGCAGAGTACGCGGCAGGGCTGAAAGGTGGCACAAGGGAGCGGGGTCTTTCCTCCTCCTGCCTCCCTCCCTCCCCCCCCCCGCCCCCCGCCCCCCGGCAGCGGGTACCCTCCGGCGAGGATTTGCTTTCCGCTGTGCCAGCCGGTCGGGGGGCAGCTCGGTTGCTCTCGGCAGCGCGTCTGTAAGCGAGTGCAGCGCTCTGCAGGCGGAGTCAGCGGCGGGCCGGGGGGCTGTGACACCGAGCGGCAGCTGCTCTCGGCCAGCAGCTTCGCCTCGGGACCGAGCCCCCCCAGGCAGCCGCTGTGGGCACAGCCCGCACCCCCCCGCAGAGCCCCGGGGCCGGCAGGCTGAGGGGAGCCCGCGGCGGCACCGAGCCCCGGCCCCGCGCGGAACGGCAGCCCAGCCCCCGCCCGCCGCAGCTCGAACGGGCGGCTGGTGCTTCTTCTCGTGCTGGTGCTTCTCACTTTGCCCCGGTAGCCGTGCGGAGCGCACCACAGGAGCTGTGCTGCCCGCTTTCTGGGGCGAGATGCGGAGCCGCTGCCTTTGCACTTGTCCGCAGCCAAAATGCTGCGTGAGCCGGGTTTTGGCTAGCTAACGACTATGAAGTCGTTCTCGAAGCAAGTGGTGGAGTCATAGTATACTACTGTGTGTGGGTGAGTGTCCCGCAACCCAGGGGAAAAGTGTCTGAGCTGCAGCAACAGCAAACTAGTTGTCCGATACAACAGTTGAAGGGAAAGTCTCGCGCTTCCCCTGTTCCAGCCTTGCAGTCCTGCTACTGCTTGTTGTGTTTGGTGAGCATAAGGACCGCTGAGCTGGCTGGAACTGACTGAAATAAGGACTGGTTGAGCTGACCAAAGAGCGAGTCTCCCCTAGAAAAAGACCATTACTATAGTTATACAGCAAACACCCTAAAAATCATTCTTCTTGTTTAAGTTTTATAAGAAATATATATAATATATAAAAAAAGAAATATTTAAAGAACTGTATAGATCTGTGCTAGAAAACCTAGGACATCTACTTACAGGTAGTACAGTAGAACTCCTCCTTACTGAATCAAAACAATCCATCCAAGACACAAGCTGAGGGAAAACTTCTGCTGTTTTTGACTCGGTTACTGTACTCTGTCAGCAGCACATTGCTGGAGACAGAAGAGAAGAATTAATGTCTTCTGGAAGAATACAGTGTCCAAAAGAAATGCAAACCCAGCATCACTAAATTTGCACCCCAATCTAGAATGTTAACTGTGTCCTCAGCAGCATCAAAACAGGTTTGCAAATGCACAAAATTTATAACTATTGCATGTATTGTTGCGATGACGTAATGAAAATAAAAAGGCATGCCCAGTGACTAATGTTCACTCTGATTGAATACTTATTTCCATTGAATTTTAAACTCATTGGATGAAAAACTTGCTCAACAACTTTTTTTTTTTTTTCTGGAAAAGAGCCCTTTAGCAAGTGTTGTGACCACACCTTAAATGGTTTTCAGTTCAGTGGTCCCCCTAAAGAGTTCTCCAGTTAAGCTCATTCTATTATGCACGTGTGAAATATTTTTTTTCTTCCTAGCCTGAAGCTTTCTTTTAACCTAAACGTAGCTAGCTTAAATTGATATCACCTAGGCTCTTTTACCTTTATGCTACTCTTTTCCAATAGCCATGACGTTTTGTTCACCTCTCAGATGGGAAAAGTGTGTGCTTGTAGAATGGTAGTGCATTTTTGTCCATGGGGTACAAAAACAAGGGCGTATTGGAACCACGCTGTTACAAGTCTGAATGTTAAAGCTTGATCTAAAAACAAAAGAGTTAACAGAATAGTGATTTGAATTAAAAAAAAAAAAAGGGAAAGGCGGGCAGGGGGGGAGACACGGACACGACACACACCAGAATACAGTAATATTATCCAGAAATCCTGTGTCTTTGCATCTCACGTACATTCTCATTGTTTCTTCACTCCTTTCCTGTTTGCACAGGTGAAATGGATCAGCACTTCATGTGGCAAGTTGTTTTTCTTCCCTTCCTCCTGAAGGGGAGGCAACTGCCTGCTACTCTTGGACTTCTTTGTTTCAGCAACACCTTGATGGAGCGGATAGAGATAAGGAGCATTAGATGCGGGAGCTGGAGCAGTATCAGAAGACTGAAGCCTATAAATCTTTAGCAGGAAAGCACAGGACAGACAAAAGACAAATCACACAGACAAGGTATTGAATGGGACAAAAATATGTGCCTGGAACAACACAAGATTCCCAGCTGGTTGTGCAGACTGACGCTCGTTTACAGCCTTTGATGTAAAGGCTTGTTAAAACGTGGATGCTCATCTCAGGGAGCTCATCTGTGGGTGTGAAATAGAACATTTTTCTTCGGGCAAATCCTAGTTTCACAAATATGACATACAGCAACCTACACCAGAAATAATAATTGTCATTATTTCGTCACAGCAGTGACCAAACCATTGTTAATTGGTCTCCATTGTTCTGGTATTGCTTGTTAAAGAAAATGTGTTTTGAATTCAGAAATTTAAAGTGCTAAAGCAGCTAAAGTGGCAGAACCAGGCCTCGTCCCCAGTACAGCCCTAATCCAAGGCTGGTTTAACACCCAGTCCAGTTAATCACTGGGAGAACAGAGAAACAACAGATGATCAACTTGTGCACACAGGTGCTCGCAGAAACGCAGATGTTTCAAGAAAAAAAAATCAGTATATGTGAATAGGAATTGCTCAAAGACTAAGTGTGCTTGAAGGAGTGTGTGAGTTAAAGCAGGCAGAAAGAAGATCACGATCCGAGGAGGAGCCTGGAACCGAGGCAGAGACTGGAAGCAAATAGATGAATCAACAGGGACAGGGTCAGGTGATGGATTTGCAGAATGGACAAGACCAAAGGAAACTTCTAAAAACCTCGGGCATTGACTAATGATTTGATAAGTGTATATAAGCCGTGCTGTGTCCCTTTGCTCTCTGCCACTCGCTGGGGCGGTGGCCCAGCTCTGAGGGGCGATTAAAGCAAACCCAGTGGTACCCACATCTGTGTAAATTTCTCCTTTAACACTGTATGTGAAGCATATGACAGAAGTGCTGGTAATCCACTGGTGTTGTGACTGTTGACTGATGTCCCGTGTTAGAACAAATACAAGTACAATGGCTAACAGGCCTCACGTGCATGAAGAACATGAGAACGGTGGTGCTGGGTCAATGGGTCTGTGCTTTTCTCTGGTGCTCTCCTTGCTACCACCTAGCACTCAGCTGGCAAGTTCATGGGCACAGCCAGGACCAGTCCAGCCTCTTGTTTTCCAGGGAGCCGATCACCACACACATGGGAAACAGACAGTAGACAAGACCTAGTTCTTCATATCCTTTCCGTTGTTTTGCTAGAGAATCTAAAGTTTGATAGACCTTATTTTGTTTGTATTTACATTGGCACTTCAGTGGGTCCAGACTAAATGGCCACTCTCTACCTGACTGCTGCAAAAATTGGTTTGAGCCCTTGGTTAGTAACCAGCCGTTGGTTAACTTCGTCTTTGAAATACAGCAACCTATGCTGGAATAGGAAACTGAGACAGTTAGGGACATCGGTTGTATTTACTCGAAGGAGGTGGAAAATTTTCTAGGGAAATTTTTTAATAGTGTTAGCATAAAAATCCTGTATGTGGCACATGAGCGACTGCTCTAGGCAAATAAATGGCTTTTTAGAATTAGAAGCCATCCCTGCCTTAAGTGACACATTTAGAAAAAGTCTCTATGTGAATATTAAGCTCACACAGCAAAGCTGCAGCTACCTGATAGCACAGTATTTTTCCTGGTCTGGAGGATTTTTTTATTCACCTAAAACTTTCCAACAGTGGTCACTGCTAGTTTATTCCCTGTATGACAAATAAGTAGTAAATGAAGGTGTTTTCATACAATGGAACAATCTGCATGCTTGCATTTTTTTCACAGCTGTTGCAAAGATGTACTTGAAACCCTGAAGAGCTTTTGCTTTTTATACTACTGAAAACCACACTACACAGCTTTTTGCAAATTTCCAGTCTGCAGAATCGCAGAGTAATTGTTCGTTTGTTTCCGTGAAAGAAAAAAACCCCAACACATCTTCCTTTAGAGGCAATATTTTGCTGCAGATTTTAGTTCTATCTTTTCTATTTCATCTACCTCTTCTCCAGCTCAGAAAGGTCTACTTCTTTAGAAATTCTTTTCATTTGATGTGTTAGAATATCTCTGTGTAGTAGTCGAAAAGGAACTGGACCTGCCCTTTGTCTCACTCAATTCTCATTTCTATAATACATGCAGTTTTCCTTTACTTATTAAAGAAAATTACCAAATCCCATACAGCTACCTGGGATCATGGATCAATCTGAATATGCGTGGCCCAGCACTACTTTTTGCAACTGATCTAAAATTCTGTGCCAAATTCTATCATAACCCAGGAATGGAAATAATAGGGATGACATACTTTGCATATCTTCTCTGCAGGTTGTTACGACCCGCTGCAAGTAAATAAGAAAAAATACAGGTAGTGGACATTTCTAAATAAACCTCTGACATCTGAAGAAGTCATTTTAATATCAGATTTATTCTCACCATACTTTCTGCATGGAAGACCAGAAGAATCTATGCTTTTAATACAATTTGTGCAGGAAAGCACTGGCAAAAATACTAGAGTACTTGTAATGTTTGTTCCTACACCAAACATGCTGAGGTGAGGCTTAAAAGCCCACCTGTGAATTCACATTTGCCGCAGTGCTGTTAGTAAAAGCTGTAACTATTCATATTTTTTTGAGAATGCTTAAAATAAAACACAACCTAACTCTCAGTTATAGAACAGTGTAGCACAGCAAAGACGTTATCATCTAATTTTTTCATTATAAGATGTGGGTGCATAACCAGGAAGAACACTAACAATTACTTCTTAGTAAACCTTTACAGCATAAAACCATTTAGTGGGGCAGTGCAAATCAGAACATACTCTGACTTTAACATGAAAGAACACTTCTGCTGTATAGGTAGACAAAAAAATTGACTTAGTGGGGTATTTTCGTTCTCACAGTGCTGTTTCCTCTCCTTTCATTGTCCGTAACCTAGCTACCCAGTGATTTTTGTGGGACGTTAGGGTTAGCATAGATGTTAGGTTAGCTTTAGATGCTTTACATGTTAGAGATGCATTCCTCGTGATTCTGCTCCACGCACAAGAAAAAGCCCGGCTTGCCTTTGCCTGGAGCGGGACTCAGTATGTTTTCAAACAGTTTTCCGCAAGGATACAAACACTGCCCCACTATCGCTCACAATGCTCCGGCCACAGCCTTAGCACAGGTCACCATTCCACCTGGCCTCACAGTGTATCGATACATCGATGGCATCCTCAGCGGGGCAGAAGGGCCAGAAAGCGTTACAGATGCAATGAAAAACATTTGGGCAACACTAACCAAGTTGGGACTGGAAGTCCCAGAGTCAAAGTGCCAAGGGCCAGCACGAGAAGTTAAATTCCAAGGAGTCTGGTGGGTTGCAGGAGCTGCCTCTCTTCCACCAGACACACTGGAAAAGAAAGAATCCGGGCACAATCCATCCAGTACGCTGGAACTACAACAAGCTCAAGGGACTGTGAAGTCCTGGCGTAACCATAGTCCTGCCTTTTCCGTCATTGCTCGTCCCTGGTAGAATTTGTTATAAAAGGGAAAATCATGGCAGTGGACATCTCATCAGCTCTGTGGTACCGTCAAGTTCCCCTTCCTGCAGGAGCATAACAGAGCCTGGCCGCGGGCTCTCCACTCCGCTCCAGCCCCCGTTACCCCTGTCAGCACGTGCTGAGGTTGCAGGCTGCGCTGCTTAGGGAGCCGTGGCAACACACATTTAGGATGGTGAATGCCGGCCATCCTGAAAGCCACAGCTGTCTCTTACCCTAAAAAGCTTCCTGTAATACTATGCTTCTCTGAGGTCCCACTTTTCTCGAATTGCCCCCACCCCAAAGCAATTTCCCCACAGGGTCCCTAAGCAAGGCAGTAGAGGAGTGGCTCTCTCAAACTCCCTCCCAGCCCTGCCCTGGCTGAAAGAAGGCAGAAAGAAGCCTTCAAATGAGGACAGTTCTGGCTGCAAGAGAACACAAGCTGACCAGGTCTTGGGATCCACTGACATCAACAGAAATTTAGGTGAAAACTCCCCTTTGACATGAAACTCAACTCCCAAACCAAAAAACAGTTGTGATGGGAAACTATGGTGGGGGTGGGAGATCAGCACTGAGGGCAGGAAAGCATCAGCAGCATGGGAAACCATTGAGTTGGGAAGTTGTTCTGTCATTAAAAGTCAAACCATCACAACGCTGGCTGACCCAGGTGCTGGCAGAATGATCGCCATGGAGACGGAACCCCAGAACACTGTTTGCCCCAACAAACGCCACGCTGGCCAACTGCCGCGGCACAGAGCAGCACGCTCCTCGTGGTGCTCCTGCCCTCCGGGTAACCCCCAACCAGCTGTGCCGGCCAGCATCTCACCCCATCACCCCCCTTCGCTTCTGCCCACAGAGAGGTTCCCCCTCCAGCTGCCGACAGGACCAGAGGTGCCCGGCATGAGCTTCACCACCCTGACCATGCCGCCACCGGTCACTGCTGGTGTGCTGCCCTCTGTCCCGGGGCTGCTGATCACCGTTCGGCCTTCCCAGCTCCACACTGTCACCCACCAGCCCGCCCTGGCAACCTGGCAGGGGGTGCAGGGGCCCCTGGGGGACTCGGGGCAGGTCGTGCAGCTGCCACACGTGCTGCAGCTCCCCAGCGGTGTGCAGCTGCCCCCTCTGCCTGCTCCTTGTCCCCCTGCCTATGGCTGGGGACAGCAAGTGGTGATGGGGACACTTGTGCCCCACCAGCCAGTGGGGCTGGGCCCATGGGACGTGGGCCAGGGGCAGCCCCTCTACCCTAGGGGCTGCACTGTGCTGAACGTCCCTGCCCATGCTGGGCCCCTGCCACCCCAACACCCTGCGGCTCAGCATCGCGTGCAGGTCTCCCCTGTGCTCCGCACCCATCCTGGCAGCGCCCAGAAGCTGTTGGAGGCCTTTAACAACGACGTGGTGGCCAGTGAGGATGGTGTCCCTGCTGCCACCCCCTGCCAGCCCGCCCTGGATATGCTCTCTGGCAGAAGCAGGACCAAGCACCAAGGTGAGGTCTGCAGGGTGGCAGAGCCCATAGGGGTGACCTGCACCAAGGAAGGCTTGCATCACCCTGGGGGTGGCTTGGCTTCGTTTGCTTTTTCAGAAGTGGTGACCACTCCGCCAAGCCCAGAGAATCTCCTGGACCTGCCCGAGCTGGGGCCAGATGCCTTCAACGAGGCCTTTCCTGAGCTGGCAGAGGACAACCTGCAGTTTCAGGATGAGCATTCGTCCGCCATGGACAGCAGTGACCCGCTCGCCTGGCTCGACAGCATCCTGGAGCTCCCTGAAGTTCTCAGCGGCTCCTGCTTGACCACCCTCCTCAACAAGTTCCCGGAGTTCTCAGAGTAAGTGGCAAAGGGTGGCTGCTCCAAGGAGCAATCGCTGGCGGCAGGGCTGGGGGACAGCGAGGACACCGACCGTGGTGTCCCTGATGTCCCTGTCTTGACCACCACCCTCAACAGGATCCCTGACCTCTTGGAGTGCATGATGGAGGGCAACTGTCCCAAGGACCAAGTGGTGGCCGCAATGCAGGAGGACACCAACCCCTCCTGGCAGAGGGTGGCAACATCCCCCTTGCTGGACGCCAAAGGCAAGCAGGGTGGGCTGGCAGCGGTCTTCCCCACCCAGCTGCCAGAGAGCCCCATGGAGCCCTCTCAGGAGGGTCCTATGGACACTTCAGAGGAGAGCCCCTTGAAGGGATGCCCAGAGGGTCCCCACAAGGGTCTCCCAGAGAGTCCTCAGCAGATCCTGCTGAAGAGTCCCCTGGCCAGCCCCCCGACTGCACCCCAGCATCATCCGCCCCGCGTGGCCCAGCTGGTGGAGGAGGTGCTGCAGAGGCAGCCCCGGGTCATTCTGACCCGCTTGCCACCACCACCGGGCATCTCCTCCTGCCGGGTGGTGCCCAGATCAGGCAAGGCTGCTGGCAAACAGGCCAAGCGCCCCACATCGGCTGACACCCTCGGGATGCCAGAGATGTCCCCATGGGGCAGCATGCCACCCAAGAAGAGGAAGAAGATGGTGGTGTGCCCGGTGGCAAAAAGCTCCAAAACCCTCTGGGAGGGGAAGCCACACAGGGATGCCACGGCAGTGGGCTGTAGTGGGGAGCAGGGGGGCAGCAGCAAGCAGAGGCCATCCAATAGCGACTATGTGCCCACCAAGCGAGCCAGAACCCTGAGGAACACCAGGAGACAAGGTGCTCCACACTGCCCCAGTCGCCGTTGATATATTGATAGAGAAGGTGTGGAGCACAGATCCCTCTGACGTGTGACCTGCACCTGCCCACTGCAGCCCCGGCCCTCTACCAGATCTGTCTGTCTTAATTCATTAAAGGTTTGATGTTCCTTGCACAGTGCCTCTGCCTGCGGTCATTCACGCAGCGGGAGATGAGGGTTAATGCAGCCCCTGCCACATGCAGAGACCTGATGCTCCACCTTCCCCTCTGGCTCCACCTTCCCCTCTGTCGAGGTGACACCTCCACCGAGCTGACCCACTCTCTGAAGTATTTACAAATGAAGGGACTTCTCATCAAGGGAGGCAGCCTTGGCAGGGGTGAGAAACAAAGAGCAGGTAGTGAAAAGAGCACCGTTATCTAAGTTGCGCAGGAAGAAGACTTCCAATGAGGAAAGTTCTGGCTGCAAGAGAACACAAGCTGATCGGGTCTTGGGATCCACTGACATCAACAGGAAATGAGTTTAAAATAGGACAAAGATAATGGTGGCAGTGGGAGATGGGGACCTCTAACTGAAATAGTTCTGCCCCAAAGAGGCCAAAATCCCACTTGGGGAGCATGCGTAGTCCGTAAAACACTTCAGCAGTGCTACTGAGGATGCGTACGCGTTTGCATTAGAAGCGAGAAACCAGTCACCAACCCTGTGTATGACACATGACCATGCAACGTGCGGCGCTCTGAGAAAGGCCCCGAACCCCTTCTCAGTGTTCCAGTTGGACCTAAAAACTTTGCACGCACTTTTTAATCGCTGCCCCCAAAGCGATTTCCCCACAGGGTCAGTAAGCAAGGGGGTGGCGGAGTGGCTCTCTCAGACCCCCTGCCAGCCCTGCCCTGGGCGCCGGTGCCTCCGGCCCTGCCCCAGCAGACGTTGCTGCGCTGATGGAGGGGCTCCCTCCCTCTCCACTGCATTTGCAAAGGGAGTGGCTGGCTCACCCTTTGCTGCCCACGCAGCCAGCCCTCACCTTTAGCTGCTGTCATTCCCAGGGGCGCCGGCTCTCTCCCAGCACCCTCACACCTTCTCCCTGCGACACTGCGAGAGAAGCGTTCGCCAGGCACACGGGTGCCGTCACTGCCCTGCGCAGCTGCGCACCCCAGACTGGCCCTGCCTGACTGCCTCCCTCACCAAGCACCTCCACCTCCACAGTCTCAAGCTCCATCCCTTTAGACGGAAAGGGGGTCACTTTATTGAGAAGTAACCGTTCCTCATGAGGAACACAGTCTCTTCAGGAGGCAAAATACTTTAATAGCACTTAGAAACAAAGCTGGGGCATCTGGGGGGCCACCTCATCACTACTCCAAACAATGTGTCCTTCGTGGAGAAAAACTGAAGAGCTAGACAGTTTCCAGAGGACAGCAAAACCTGACCTGCTGAGAGCTTAGGACAGTGCACGTCATGTTCTTCTTCACACTTGGTGCACGTTTGACAAGCTGCGAGATGATGGCAAATTACTTCCTTCAGAGAGGACAGCAAGACACTGTTGCCAACTCAGCTTAGGGTTTTTTGGCTTTTTTCTCTGGTTGGCTAAGCAAAGAAACGGAGGCAGTTTCGAAGTGCGCAGAAGCACAGCTGCAGACATAATTCCTGCTGTCACGCAGGCAGCAGGAGTGAACTTCATCCCTTTGGGTCCTTTTGAGAACACCAAGCACCCAGATTGTGCTGAAGGATGCTTTGTACATAGGGGACCCTCGGAGAGAAGCAGACATGTCCAGTTTTATTCCCTGGGAAAGTGCCCTGACACTGTCCTGCCTCTCAGGTGGCGTAGGATAATTAAAATACAGGAACTTACTAGTAAGCATGGGCTAATTCCTGGCCCACTGTGATGTTAACAGTAGCCCACAAATCTCTCAACTAGTTTTGCTCAGCCTGTATTTATGACAGTTACATTGCTCTATGTTGTGGGGGAAAGCAGGTGACACAGCTTGCCCCCTTGATGCACAGGGCTGCGTTTCAAAGGACTACGACAATCCCAGAAGAGCACAGCATAGAACAGCTTATACGTAATTAAGTATCACATCACAAAACATACTGCATGCCATCTATCCATGAAAATGGGGTTTATGTAGGCACATGCAAAATGGGTCTCCTGCTCAAAACCCAGCAAATCCTGATTTTAAAAAATCATATACTGAAATGTAAGACGACATACCTTTGGGTTTGTTGCTAAATCCCCATGTCGATGTAATTCCTTCACTGCCATTGAAATTGTTCAGCTTAAGGCACTTTCCACGTCAAGCAAAGAAAGTTCAACTCAGAAGGGAAAGATCCTTCTTGATGGGACGCATCATCTGTGACAACCAGACACCTTCCCGCCCACTGAAACATAGCAGCCGAGTTAAAAGCAGCTTTTAAATTCCAAGTGGAGAGGTGCAAAGTTTGAAAACTACAGGACATTCTCCTCCTAGCACAAAATAATCAACTTTTTCCCACTTCTCTGCAAACCTTAACCCCAGTGTTTTGTGTTTTTCACACTGCAGCACAGAAAGCCAGTACCCACAGCTGCACAAGGACTTCCAGTGCCAGTGTGCAAAGCATCGAGGAGTCTGGGCTCAGTCTTGGCAGTACAGGAGTGATCCACCTCAAATGCACTGCACAGTCTGCACCTGGGGGTATCACAGGTCAATAGTTAATCACCGCTTTTCCTCCCAGTAACAATAAAAAGAGAAAAGAAGAAAATCTCCTTACATCCATGGCTCTTCTTTACAGGCTAGAGGCTTATGGAAGTGATGACCCATTTCACCCAACATTCAAGACACCTTTTGAACAATTTTCAGAACTGTCCCCAAACCCCCAGATCTTACACAACAATCAGTCCAAAGAAAGTACAGAGGTCTCTGCGCTACTGGACACATGCAGGAACACTTGTGTTTACTGGACACCTTTGTAAAGGGAAAAGGCATTACACCAGCGTACCAGATCCTTGCCCAAAAGACTTTTCAAACCACCTGTTTGTTGACGCAGTCATTGCACTTCAACCCTTCCACCCACGACAACATCCTCTCAGGGGGCAGACTTGCCTGCTCTTGATCACAGAATCAGTCAGCAGAGTTCATATTGAATCAAGCTAAAAACTGGGCCCAACCTCTACGTTCACGGTTGGGATACACGGCTCCTATCACAGGGCTCACATGGCAGTCCCACCTGGGTTACGTATCTGAAGTTGCATTTCCCACGGGTCAAATATTCCTCTTCACATCTGCCTTGAAACTGAGGGCTCATGGTCAGCGAGAGAAGAGAGTTCCTTGCCTCCTGTGCAGTCAGGTCACGTTCCCCTGCTAAAGGCAGCCTGCTCAGGCCTCCCATTTGTGTACAATCTGTTAAAAGAATAAAATCAAGTCTGAAGGTTATTCATTTGCTTCCTTAAACATTCTACCATTTGCAGCATTCGGCCCCCAGAAGATGACTTCTGACATAGCAACTTCTCCAAGCAACCTGCTATAAAAGGCAGTTCAACAGAATCACCAACAGCCAGGTCTGTACCCTTGGGGAGACACTTTCAAAGCTCTTTGGAGGATCGCACTGGATCTGTGTGCTTTAGACCCCACTGCGTGGATTTACTGTTTTACTGGCAAAGGTTTTATGTACCACACGTGAACATCTTCAAATCACCTACTGGAATGGTCTCATGCATAAACAGACACAATGATCCTCTAATATCACACATGTAGAACTCAATGGATGCTCCTACCAAGGCAGTGGTTCCCTTCTGTAGCCACTGAACAAGCAAAAGGATGGAGCAGAATGACATTATCAAGCTCTGAAGCAAAACTTCTGTCTTCCTTTAGCTGTAATTTAGAGCTTCATTGAGTGCTGAAGAGTGTCAGCCTGACAGCTCTGAAGCATGAAGAGCTTGATCCTCTGTGCCAGAACCACACCGGCACTGGCCACACAAGCTGCCTGCGTACTCACAGGGTCAGGGTTCGGGTCTGGGTCAGGGTCTGTACTGCCCTGCCACCGCAACACAGAAGTGAGGAAAGTGAAATGGAGATAGAAGTGTTCGTTCTCCACGTAGTTGATGCTGGCAGCTTCTTGCCTCCAGCATTCCTGCACCTCAGGAGCCTGGGAAATGACAACAAATGTGAAAGTTCCTGAAAGTAATTTGCCTAACACACCACAGCGTAGCACTTCCGTATGCCCACACCACACCTCTGGCTCCCAGCTGCTCTCCTGTGCTTCCCTTTAGCTACCTGGGAGGCACCTTTTCCATCTCCTCAGATCTCAGAACACCCAACTCATGGCTCTAACATTCTTCCCCTTCCTCTCAACATCTTCCTGGTGGTCTCAGCTTTCTGCCCTCCAGATTAGGGCCTTATCATAACAGGACAAGGATAGCACTGGGGTTTTTTTCTGTAAGGAAGCCAAATACTCTTAATTAAAATATAAAAATTAAGAGGAAGGGAAAAGCCAAAATGACAGCCAAGTGGAAGTTTCATTTGGTGCTCAAACCACCTGAATACTTATGCTGCAGCTGCAGCCGAGAGCTGGCCCTTAGATGCCTGATCAGGATAAAGCCCCAAATCCTGCCACTAAGGTTTCAAATGACAAAATAACATCATCTAAGGGAAGGCAAAATGGATAAACACAAACATCGCCGTATGTTTACAGGGCCTTCACAGCACAGTGGTTCTCTGATGGCACCCAGAACTTAGCAGTATGAAGAATTACAAAGGTCAAGTGCTATTTATAAGCAATGCACCCTTAAATCAACACTAGTGACAAAAGAGCCAAGCACTTGACTTGCAGAACGGCAGGTGATTCGTGACTTTCTCCACAGCTTCTACTACTGATGAAGCTTACAACCACCTCACCATTTGGGAACGACATCCGTTGCTAGTGTTGCTCTGGTTGGGAACTCAGCAGGCTGGCACGTTCATTCCTTCAGAGCCAGAAGGAATTTGTCATTACAGGAATTCTCATGCCACTGAACTGGCAGCAAGGTACACAAGCCTCTTAATCCCTTTTTATACTTCTACACTTGTGCCATAAAACCATTCTCCACTCTCCATCTCACTACCTCTCCAAGCAGACAAGTCCCATCTGCCACACACTTGTCACAAACTACGCAGGATATGACACAGGTTTCAAATACATCAGAAAGTATCAAATCAGAAACTTTAAAACATAAAAGAAAATTAAAAAAAGGTGGCAGTGGGAAATTATTTTCTACCTTGACTGTGAGGTTCACAAGCTGCTAGTAGTTAACGTTAATGGCTCACTATTTCAAGGTCGTGATGGCAACAGTTCTGCAATGTGTGGATATCAGCGAGAGAATTGCTGCCTTGCACCAGTTCAAGTGCTCCACCTATACCTTGTCACAGATTTTTTTTTTTGTTTGTTTGTTTTAAATGTTTATCAGGGTAGGATCTGCCTACCAAGACCAGATTTTAAGTGAAGTTACATTATGCTGCTCTTGATTTAAATACAGCAAGATAGCTCCACTGCTACATTCAGCCACAAGAACATAAACACCTCCAGCTCCATAGACACCCATACATTATTTTTGTAAGGAACAAATGACTAAACATGGAACAACACTGTGAAAAAAGCAAAAGAATGCACACAATCAGCATTTCCCTATTTGGACCAAAACCCAAACATCTCTAACAGCAGGTAAGTCTGAATTAAAAATCAACCACATCCAGATCCCAAATGGGGTAGGGGTTATTGTATGCCACAGACCTGGACTTGACTGTTGAAGGAAATCACGCACTACGGAAAATTTGAGGTGGTTCTGCGGAAGTTTAACTAGAGCCTTGGCAACTTCACTTGGGACATGAAAGGTACGTGCGCTACAGTACCACCCGCAATAAAGGAAACTAGTCTCGCAGTTTGAGTTCAACACCACATCTGCAAACAAAATGAGGCTGCTACATTTGAGGAACACTGATGGAAACTTCACCTGCCATCCCAAAGTTATGCTACGGCATTTCTTCCCTTTTTGCCACTTTCCTCAGCCTTGGTACATCTTTTGCAGAATCTGAAGCAAGGGCCCATAGCTTCTTCCTGTTTCTAACAGTGAATGTCTGGGTTTCACACGTTGGTTTCTTGTGCGGCGCCAATAAGACCCAACACTCGCCTTCATAAATGCATCCGTACACTAGGCAAGAAAAGGAAAATTACCAGTCACGACATTGTACTGCTCACAGGGCAACAGAGTGCCCCACTCGTAAGAGGATTTAAGGCAGTAAATAACCCTCAAATATCTTCATGAACAAGCACAGTTTAATCATGTGCTTTTAATCTGACTACCGACACAATCTAACAAGAAGACACATTAAGGGAAGCAGAGCTGTAGTTAAAAAAGTGGGGCTTCTCTTTCCTCTCCTGAGGGTTTACCATCCAGAGCTGGCTGAAGTTCTGAACCTGTAAACCGCTCCCCCATGCTTGTATGCTCGCTCTGGGAAACAAAGACGGCTGTTTGAATGCTTTTGCAGGTACAATCTTTCTTTACTTTTGAGTTGGAATGAAATGAAAAGCTGCCATCAGTCCCACTTACGGCACAGAGACACACCTATGTTCCATGCACATGCCTGCCCAGAAACGCATGCAGAGGGAAACCATCCCTTGGGTATCAAACACAGAAACAGCACTGAAAACCTTGACTTCTGAGAGTCCCTGCAGCGTTCTCCCAGGTCAATACACAGCACGCTTGTGGCAAGATCACCACTGCGTGTGCGTCACTTGCTTTCATTTCCATCTTCATCTCTAACCTGGCACTTGCCACCTCCAGAATGCAGCATGCATAAAAGCAGTTCCGTTTACTACAAGCACAGCACCGTGTGAACCTTCTGCATGAAGCCCGGTATTTAAAGAAATTGCTATAAAGAATAAAAATCTGCCGGCACCACTGACACACAGACACGCTGTGTTTTCTGAACAGGGACGATACATTAAACCTGCAAACTAAGGACTGCGACAGCTCGCTCCTTGCCCCTCTTCTTTTGCCCTCAGGCTGGTGCAGGAGCTCCTTTCACCAGAGCAGGCACACCACAGACGAGGGGAAGGGTGGGGAGGGGATAAGGGCAGAGGGGGAAAGGAAAGACCCACAGAAACAGCTTTGCTGCCCACTGCCAAAGTCACAAGCCGCTCACGGATCCTGTCCCCTCGCCCTGCCTGTACTGGTCTGTGCCTCCGTCCCCCTTCCCGCCCCTCCGCTCCTCTCCCTAGCCCTCTCTCCTGCTGCTGATCCTGCATTCCTTGCGGCACCCCCCTGCCCCTCTGTCCTGCTCCATCCCTCTGCCCGCTCCTCACCAGTCCCTGTCCTTTCCCCATCCCTGCCCAGCCCCTCCCGCTCTCCCTGCCCCTCTGGCAGCCTCCTGTCCCTCTCCGGCCACCCCTCCGCCTTGACCCACCTCTCCTTGCCGCTCGGTGCCTCCCTTCCCCTCGTCCCTGCCCCACGGGGTCTCCGGGGCCGGGGCCTGTGCTTGGGCAGCCCTGGGAAGGGGCCATGGGGCCTAACGGGCCCGGGGTCGGGGCTGGTGTCCCCCCAGGGCCCGACTGCAGGGCAGGGATGTCCCATGGCCTGCTGGGAGAAGGCGTGCCCCGGGGCATGCTGGGAGCTGTAAGCCCAGGACCACTCCATGGCCAGGTTGTTCCCGGGGCATGCTGGGAGCTGTAGGCCCGGGGCCGCCCCATGGCCAGGTTGTTCCCGGGGCATGCTGGGAGCTGTAGGCCCGGGGCCGCCCCATGGCCAGGTTGTTCCCGGGGCATGCTGGGAGCTGTAGGCCCGGGGCCGCCCCATGGCCACGTTGTTCCCGGGGCATGCTGGGAGCTGTAGGCCCGGGGCCGCCCCATGGCCACGTTGTTCCCGGGGCATGCTGGGAGCTGCCATTGCCCACCCTCAGCCTCCTGGCAGCCGTGTTGGGCTGGGCAGGCGCAGCCTGTGCTGGGGCTGTGGCCCGGCTGAGGGGACCTGTGGCCGGCCGTGGGGCGAGGGATGCCCCTTGGGCTGGCACAGGGGTGTCTGCTGCCTGCTGGCTGCCCGGGGGTTCTGTGGGGAGGTTCCAGCCCCCCGCTGTGCCAGGCCCCGGGGCAGCTGGAGTCAGGCCTGGCTGGGGCAGCCCTGGGGGTGAGCTGAGAGCTAAGGAGGGAAAGAGGCGCCGGCAGGTGCCCCGGGCACAGGCACCGGGCACCCCGACTCGCAGAGCCCCCTGGAGCTGCCCTGGCGTCTGTAGGTCCTGCAGGAATAGGGCTAGCGTGTTTTACTGCTGACTCCGGCAGGGCTCTGGCTACACCTGTCCTGCTGAGGGACTGGGAACATGCAGCTGCCTGGGAGAGTCACCAGCCAGAGTATGAGTGCTCCAGCCTTCTTTCCCTTGCTGGAAAACACTTCATTTTTAAATACAGCCTCTCAGCGGCGAGATCCAGGCAGTCGGGATTGCTTCCTGTAGGGAGCAGCCTGGTGACTGGAAGCCGCTGCCTTCAGTGGCAGAGCTGGACGCTTCTCCTCACTGACAGGACTAAGTTATAAAGAATCACTCGGAGAGGCTGCAGCTAAAGCAGTGATTAACTCGACCTATTGAATAAGCTCAGTAAGGGGTGGCAAGCTTTCTGAGGCACCTGGGCTATACCAGTCGATGAGGGTAGTGGGGTAACGGTGTGTTGCCTTCAAGACCACACAGCACAGAGAATAAATGAAGGTCTATAACCACACGTAGAGTACAGGTGCCCCAGGAAAGTTCAGCTGAAGTTCACCAGGTTGTTGACCACCAACGATCTCTAAAGACCCCAAGAAAGGCCCCCAGGAACAAAGTGACATATGCAAGTGCCTTATGCATATGTAAATAATTTTGAGGAAGTAGTTAGTGCAAAGTACATCTTCCCATCTGAACATGCTCAGAAAGGACCCTGAGGGGCTGGATATTGAACGGTGGAGCGCGTTGATGGGTCGTAGCATGTTTTTTTTCCTTCTCACACAAAATTCATTTTGTTTTGTGGGTAAGCAAAACTGCATATTGCAATGTGTTTCCTTGATTGGCAGTTTTTGCATAACACGTGGGATCTCCAAACCTGCAAACCTGTTCTGCAAACGTGTTATGCAGTTTAAACCCTGGTGCCTGAAAACAAGGACACATGCCTGGAATAAGGGTTCGCAAGTCTGGGGTATACCATGGTTCTATTCCACGATTCACAACAAATCATTCATGAACAATTCCTGAGCGGAGTGCTCTGATGGGGTGGGGGACTTATTCCCATGTTTCAACTCTGTTATCTAGTTTGGACAAAAATGTTTAAGGCACCAAGGCCATACCCCATTTATTAGCCATTTGAATATGCCAAGCTGGGGAGAACATGACTTTCTATTTGTGGTGTATGGATTCACCGTGGGGTCTCACTACATACTAGTTCCCCCCTTTGCAAGGGGCACAGATCCCCTGCCCAGTAGGCAGCTCGTTGAGGGGCCCACCAGGACCTTCTCTGCCAAGCTTCTTTCCAGCAAGGTGGCCCCCGCCTGTGCTTGTTCCTCCTGGGCTTGGTCCTCCCCAGGGGCCGGAGCTGGCACTTGTTGGACCTCATGAGGTTCCTGCTGGCCCCTTTCTCCAGCCCAGCCCGGTCCCCACATGCCAGCACAACCAGTGTGGTACCAGACACCCCCACCTGCCATTCTGTGGGTGCCAGCAGTGCCCAATGCCAGACCATCCCCACTGGGTTCAGGCACTGAGGGTGAAGCAGCCCCAGCTGCGGGATGGATGGATGAGCTCCACAGATAGATCCATGGATAGAGGAAAGATTTAACATTTCAGATGAGGGGGCAGGCCAGGGGGGTCCCAGCCCTGCACCCCACCAGCCGCTCACTGGCAGGGGAATCCATTGCTCTTGTGGGAGCAGCGCTGCCACCACGGGGGCTTGCAGAAACGGACACAATGGAGCCGGCAGTGGCATCTCCACCAAGCCTTTGGGCAGCCCCACAGGCGGGAGCAGCCCTCCTGCAGGCACAATCCTGCCCAGCACGGTCCTGAGGCTGCCTGCCCACGTGCCCTGCCCACGGGGATATGGTGCCGGGGACTGGGGTCTGCTGGGGTGCTCCTGCCCGGCCCCACGTGGATGGTGCTGCCCAGGCCCATGGAGCTGATTCTGTCTGGAGTCATGGGGCTCCTCTTCCTCATCCCCATTGGGCTCCTTCTGCCCACCTGCACAGGGCTGCTTCTGCTTGGCCCCATGTCCTCCCCTTGGTCTTTGTCCCCATCTGCCATCTTCTCCATGTGCGCATCTGTCCCCAGCAGCTCCACTCTAAGGCCCTGGGGAAACCCTCTGGGCTCCAGCAGCCCTGGATAGAGCTGCTCCTCTTTCCTGCTGCTCCTCTTTCCTGGCGGGGGGGAGGGAGACAGCTGTGGGGTGGTGGTGTGCGTGGTGTGTGTCCCACTACAGACCACCTCTTGCCACTTGGCCATCATTACTTGCAGAAACTTTTGGTACTGCCTGGTCACTATGAGGGTGCCCTGGACGATGCGGATGAGCTCCCCAGTGAGGTTCTGTGTGACCGTGGCCATGGCTGAGGGGCTGCCGGGGGGTGGCTGCCCGCACCGCAGGGACAGCGCAGGGAGGGGACATCTCAGGGTGTCACAGTGTTGTCCTTGTTGTACTCCTCCATGGTATTAATGATGGTTCCTTTTGTAACTGGCTTTTATTCACTGTCTGACGGGGCTTCCTCTGGTAGAACCAGTGCCAAGAGGTAAAAAGGGCGCAGTCCAGTCGTAACGGGCGAGGTGCACACTGTCATCTTTTGTAATGCTTCATAAAATAGCTTTTATTTAAATTCTGTATCCGCAGTATTTATTCCAAAAATGTTCAGTTAAGGGAAGACGAGAGAAAGGGTGAGTCCACTAGCATGAGCGGGGAGAGCCATGCGACCTTGACCTCGAGCGGGGATAACCACGTGACCTTGAGCTAGAATGACAGCCCCGACTCTTCTCTCTGCCTCTTCTTGGATATGGTGGTGATCGTGGGTAGGAATGAGAGGGGTCACGACTAGATGATTGAGAGCAGCAGCGAGGGTGGGAAGGACCTGATCTTGACTTGCAGTAGCATTGCGAACTTCTAGAGCGAGAGGAAGTGGCACAGGGAGACCTGGACCTTAAAAAACAAAACGCAACACAAAGGAAATGAATGAAGTTAATTCAAAACAATCACTCACACCATTTTCTTTTTTCTCCCAAATTTGTTTGGGTTGGGGTTTTTTTCCTCTCCATACGCTTATGTCAAAGCTTCTTTCAGCTGCTGATATACCGCTGCTGCAAACCGAAGAGCACGGCGGCATGTAAAGGTTTCTGCTTACGAGCCAGAACAGCTGCTGCTGTGGTAGTGTAAAAACACGCAGGAAGGGTAAGTCTGTTCCCACTCACTTCTATCGCATGGACTACCCTAGCTATGGATGGATTTCAGGGGTGTCTACTGGTCTCTGCTGGTACATGGACATGCAGATGTCTCGCTACCCAGCATCCACCTGCAGCGCAAATCACTCTTGTTGCCGTAAGATGCAAACCAAGTGAGTCTTAATGGCTACGGCGCAGTATCAACTGTCAGGAAAGCAGGGTTTAGCCTGGAGGCAGTAAAGCTCCATTTGAAAATGCCAGCTTAGTCTATTTAACTTCACTACGTATTTGGCAATTTGTACAGGATGCAAAATGCCCCACTTCTAGCCAGTGGTAGCCAAATTCTGCACATACCTCTAGCTCCAACCAAGGCCAGTGACTGCATTTCAAGAAAAATCCTAGCTAAAAGCTTCTAAACTCAGTCTCCAGTAAGCTGACGGGATGCCACTACTCTGGGAAAGATACTGACAGCATTACTACAGAGAGCTCTTCAGATTCCTGCCCAAGGGCTTTTTAAGGACAGAAGACAGCAGCTATCTTTAGATTTTTCTTCACATGTTATTCCACGTACGTTCATTCCTCCTCCAACTTAAGATTTCCTTACGCAAGTCTGATCTTTTAATTTGTAAGAAAAATTTAAGGATGTCAGCAGAATCTGAGCAAAAGGCACCAGTTTGCAGTCCAGGTTGCAATCCGTCTGTGCGAGATTAGATGACAGAGGCAACAAAGGCAATTCCTCTCACGTATCTCCTCCAAAGTGCTTTGAGGTAACAGTTACACTCAGAGCACGGAGGCGCAGGAATCCACACCTGTCCAGTTTCTAGCCTCCTCAGGGCTGTCAGGAGGCGAAGGATGTCACTACAGAGAAGCTCTGGCAAAGAGACACCCGTTCCTTCTCAACTGCTGCCCAGTTATAACTATCAGTCGCCTGTAATCCCTGCCATCTTTGAGCTAGGGACCTACATGTGGAGCTCCCATCACTGCTCGTCCCTTGAACTATCCAACCCACCTCAGGATAGAGAGGTGGACTGGAACTCCTCCTGATTCTTCTAGACAATCTGCTTCTCCATCAGGGACATGCAACGCAATTACCTGGGAAATGAATGCCTGCGCTCCTCCTGAAACTCCTCACGTGCCACCAATTCCATAGAAGAAGTGTTTGTGAACACTTCGGGTCTGGACTTTTTCTTTTCCCTGTTAAAATCAGTTTGACCATTATTACAATTATAGTTGGATATTTATTCCAAACAGACACCAAAATACAAAACACAGCCAAGATGAGAAAATGTCTACTGCATGTAATGCCAAACATGAACATCCTAGTCAAGCAAAACGAGTTTAGAATTCCCCCAGGATTTAGGGAAAGTTCTACAATTCCATTTGTCTTGCTTGAGTTTTGCACATTTACCATCTGCAATGAAAAGGTCTGTTGGATAAAACACGATGCCATTTTTGCTTCTGCCAGATGCGCTTTAGTGTAACTGCAGTCCAAGGTGCTAACGAAATACCAAAGCGCAAACCCGTGCAACTTCCTGGAGCCAAACACTTACTCCTTTTGAAGTCTCCGTTGTTCCCGTAAAACTCCTCCCTAGACAAGGGAGGCCAACAGCATCCTGGCTTCTGCCTGAAAGACGGTGGCCAGCAGGACCAGGGAAGGGATTGTCCCTCTGCACTCAGCCCTGGTGAGGCTGCACCTCCAACACTGGGTTCGGTTTTGGGCCCCTCACTACAAGAAAGACACCGAGGTGCTGCAGCGTGTCCAGAGAAGAGCAACGAAGCTGCTGAAGGCTCTGGAGCACAAGTCCTGTGAGGAGCAGCTGAGGGAACTGGGGTTGGTTAACCCGGGGAAAAGGAGGCTGAGGGGAGACCTCACTGCTCCCTGCAACTACCTGAGAGGCAGCTGTAGTGAGGTGGGGGTCGGTCTCTTTTTTTCCCAGGTAACAATTGACAGGAGGAAAGGAAGTGGCCTCAAGTTGCGCCACAGGAGCTTGAGATGGGATATTCGGGAAAATTCCTTCACCAAAAGGTTTGTCAAGCGTTGGAACAGGCTGCCCAAGGAAGCGGTTGGGTCACCATCCCTGGGTGTATTAAAAGAAATGTAGAGGTGGCGCTTAGGGACCTGCTGTAATGGCGGACTGTGTAGGTTTAGGTTAACTGCTGGACTCAACGATCTTAAAGGTCTTTTCCAACTAAACCTAAATGACCCTGTGATCCTATAAAGAAAGTGCTGGTGTCGCTGGGAGGGTATTTGAATGAGTCGCTGGCTGTGCTGTTGGCTGATGACATGTTTGCAGGAGCTGGGGGATATTCTGGAGCGGGGCGGGGGTATACCCAGCAGATGGAGGCTGACCAGGTGGAAACTGAGGAGGTAGTGGTGGTGGTGGTACCGCCAGCGGGAAAGGAAGCGCCTGGGGTGGGGGAGGATGCAAGGGAGGTGGAGGCACAGGCACAAAGGCTGCTGTTGATGATGGCAGTGTTGGGGCCTGAGTCCTCTGGGTACGTGTGCTACGTGGATGTCCTCCATTTGAACTTCCAGAGAAACCCAAACCCGCGTGTCACTGTCACACTCTGCCCTGATTTTAAAGAGGAATGTGAATGAAGCGGGAGCACGGTGGCGAGCCCTTCTTGTTCTCAACCTGAGCATTTTTCTGGCAGCTTCCTGTCCATTTGAGCCTACCCTCATTTCTGGATCCTCCCACTTGCCTTCCACATCCTCACCCCAAGCAGTTGCCTCAGGCTTCTCCCCCTACATTCAGCTTTGTGACTGTGGGCAGAGGCTGCCCATGCTTAAAGGAGACTCCCATCTCCCAGGTGCCAGGTGCCCACGGCTCCTCTGCCACTCCTCCATACACTTCCTACTTCACACTTCCGAGCTTCAAAGTACTGCACAGATATTAACCAAGCTTCTCTCAAACTTCCTTTCAATTCTTCCCCATAAGCTTCCTAGGTTGTTGCCTCGTGATGATCTGTTTGGCCTGGTCTTGTCCCTGAACTGTTCTTTCCTTGCTTACTGAACCTGAGAATTTTAGGTGTCTCTGGGACAGATGCTGCGTTTTCTTTTGATTTATCTTTAAGATTTTATAAACACGATGCACACTTATAATCTATCCATAACAAATACATACCAAAAGGAAGAACTAACTGGTATGGCAATAACAGCAAAAACAGATTCCTCTCTCTCCAACGGAGAGAAAGCAGCTTGGCTATTTGAGATGACTAGACTAAAGACATTCAAAATGGTCACAAAAAACCAGCACTGACTCTTCCAACAATTTGCTCCATCACTAAGTCATTAAAAATCAAATGTTGGAGGCTGACTTCAGTTGGGAAATCAATTTCTTCAGCCCTATCCAGCCAGTAATTCGAAAGGGTGGCTTTGCACCTTGTCCTGTCATTATGTTTAATTTTGATATATACTTACGGTTTCCTCCAAAAGCGTTTGTTTTTCAGAGTCTACTTTTGGGTCACATACTGGAGTTTGATTTGTAATCGTTTTACTGCAAGCACAGATCCCCTTTGTTAAAGGCAACTCAAGCTGAGCCACTTAAAAATGAATTGCCACTTGTATTCTCCACAGCTATCTGTGCATAGGCATTTCATTATAAATCAGCTACTGTAGAAGTAATGTAGGTGTTACAGCCTGGTTTAACAGGTTACAAGTCGTCATAGACTGAATTTCTGTGAAATACTTACAGTCCCCAGCCTGGTCTGCCACCTGCTGAGCGAACTGCACTGGCTCTCATCGGATGACCTTTTGGAGTGGGGAGAGGAAAAAGAAATAAATCCCATTCAGTTCATCTGAAGATAATTTTTTTAAAAGAAATTCTAAAGTTACGGTCACTCACCAGGTGTGGGTATTTTTTGCTCTTGGGGGCCCAGAAGACATGGTACTGCCGGTTGTCTTGCTACAGGAACCGGAAAGCCCTTGTGAATAAATGCAAACAGTTGGAAAATAAGCTCTAATAAATACTGTATTTCAAAAGCATATGTTGAAATAAAACTTAACAGACCGCTGATTGACAGAGAGGAAGATTTAGAAAGTTTGGTGGCAGTCACCTGAGCAGCAGGTGTCACAGTCACAAGTGGTCGTGCAGGCGGTGACGGCGGCTGTCGCTGCTGCTGCTGAGTCTCCTTATGGAGCCCTGTTGTGTAGCCGGTTCCACTGTGGAAGTTGTTCACAGCCTAGAGGCAGAAGAACATTGACAAAAAGATCCAAGTGTCAGATTATGATGACAATAGATGAAGAAAAGCCTCCACAGGGTAAAATGACTTGTATAATCCTGTACATGCTATCAAGCCTAGAGTAAAGCAGCACACAGAGATAGGAACACATCACAGGAAACACTGCTATTAAGGACTGGTAGCTCGGAGTATCTGTAGTTAAAGGACTTCGGTGTTAACAGCGAATCTGAGAGGCAGGCAAGCATGTTTAGACAAAAGTTTGACCTGAGTTTGCCTGATTATCTCTAAAGAGTTGTCAGCTTCTGTAACAACAGACAACGCATTTGAAAAGTAAATGCAGCCTTATTCAGTTTATCCTTCTTTAAGGAGATGTCAAAAATTTCCTCCCTTTCAGCTTTTTACAAACAGACTTTCCTTACAAACAGTTGATGAAAAAGTCATATCGTTACCTGGCGCAGGAAGTTGTTGGCAACTAAAGCGTCAGGAGAAACACCTGTCTGATGACACGCCGGGCAAGTATGTTCCTCTGACTCCAGTAAAGCTGTTCTAATACCTGTGTGTAATTAGAAGCATCAAAATAGGTTTCAGCCAAAGTAGGGAAATCTTTGGGGTTCTCATCAATTATAAGAACACACAGACGATTAATGGGTGGATACGGTCTTGAATGGAGAGCATGAAGCTATAAATGGTCAGTAGTGTAAAAAATGCCCAGTACGCAGCAAATCGCTATAGAGTTTTGACATTTCCCTGTTGTAACGGCTGAAGACATAGAGCGGGCTGTGTCCTGATGTTTGGACTTTTTTTTTTCCACTACCGAGTACAGCAAGAAGCCACCAACATCAAGGCTAATGAACAAAGCACATCTCAAAAAGCCGTGAGTCGGTTCGAGTTTTGAAGGTTTAACCAACTCCTGTGGCAAAGAATGTAGATTAAATGCCCGACTGCCTGTTTGTGGCGGACCAGAGTCAGTCACCAGAGCTGGCTCTATAGTTGTGTATGAGAGAAAGAGCTGTGGACAAACTACGTGCATTCCACATCTAATACTGTAATCACCTGCACAATTATGCACTCTTCTCGTACTCGACCTTCCGCATGTGAAGAAGATTTGACTAGATACACAGAAAGGGAAAAAAGCTCTTTGGCCTTTGTTTTACACACACACACACCGCCCCCCCCCCCATTACGGAGAAGAGGCCTTTCCTACTCCGGGCATACTGAAGTATGAAATAGACTGCGTAGCACAGGTGATCTCCTATTCCTGGTTTCAGAAGATCCGATGTGGTGTTTTGGATTAAAAAACACGGGAGGGGAGTTTACTCCTTACATGACATTACTCACTTACATTCGTCACAATAACTTGCTCCACAGCAGGGAATAAGCGCTGCATCCGTCGCTGGATCTTTACAAATGGGACATAACAACTCGTTTGGAACAGGCCTGTCTGCGGAGGAGGATGAGGGCTCCTCTGGTAAAAAGGGTGGCTTTTCCTTTTTCTCTCTAGCATAAGCTTCCCTGGAGGGCAGGTGGGGAAGGAAAAAGAAAAAAGTGAAAGATGGGAAAGGAAAAATTTTCCAAGCTTTGGATTTTATCAAACGAAGGTAATAGGTGGAAGTCTTCTCACTCCACATTGGCTTTCTACAACATAGGCATTTACGCTAAATGACTTCTCTAGGGCCACACTATCAGAAGAAGAAGGAGGGGGGAACATTTTTCCTTCTGCAGAACTCTCCCATCCGTTGGATCAACTACAAAATTAGCTCAGACTAGAAAAATAATTGCTTGACAGCTAGAGAGCAGGGGAAAGGAACCCAACCTTTCCTTTGCCAGAGGGTAAATGCAAATTGCTGGATTAGGGTAAAGTTCGTCCCCCAAGTAATTTCATTTTGTAAATGAAAGAAGTCTGTGCTACAGCTTCTACAACAGGAGACCCATGACAGAAAAAGAGAAGTGCTACCGAGTGCATTTTCCAACAGCCACTCTTGTCAGCACACAGCAGTAATTTCTTAGTTTATAGCAACAGGAACACTTCAGCCCGTTTCACACATGAGATTTGCTAAAAGTCAGAGGAGGAGGAAATCTCAGTCCAAGGGCTATTTCTTAAATTTTGCAAGAAGCCTTTGAAACATAAACCAGAAGCAAAACGAGCATTCAGAGAGAATGATGCCAGCTGGAAACTCTACTGAAATGCCTTGCAGAAATACAGGTTCTTAGCATACCCCAAGGTCAGCCAGCTTCCCGGGGCATGAACAGCAGGACTACTCTATTTCAATATGGGAAAGTATTGCAGATTTTAAGGTTAAGATACGACGGTAGTGCTTCCTCCCTCGTAATTAGAGGCTGGCCACCTCGGCTGCATTGCCACTCAGACATTTACGCATGGTTGCTCTCATTCGCATTTTGGTCGGTCCGATTAATTCCATACTTACGCATTAATAGTTGGTATTGCGTATTTCCCAGCCTTTGTCAGCATGGCACCTTTTGTGTTGGGATCCTTCACCTCCATCAGGAAACTCCTTGGAATTCCGGTGCTCCTTTTAATTCTGCGAACAGGCTCCACATTTTTGTCCTGTTGAGAACAGAATTGCAGACATCTCTCCTCTTCAGACGCACACTTAAAATGACGTTTCAGAGATAATTTTAAGCAGCAAAAGCCTTTAATCCCCTCCTTTTACCTAACATAATGGCTGCTCGACTCATACTCCTGCTTTCCCCAACGAGCATAGCCAGGACGTACCACAGGTTTGAGCAGAGTTTTGAACCCAGCCGTCATTCTTTGGCTTAACTTCAGGACCCTTCAGGGTGAAATAGCCCTTTGCTCACCGTCCGCTCAGAGCAGAGACACAAACCTGTTTCCCCTCCAAAGCCCTTGGGCAACGTGCGAGAGCTTAATTCAGGGCTCCGAATCAGCCCCCATGGAAACTTACATTCACATCTATATAGGAAGGCTGAATTCATCCCTCCTGCATGTACATTCAGGGACTGATGTTAAATGGCATGAATATTCAGCCAGAGGCTTCTGTAGTTAAAACTGACAGATACTCATTAGACGGGGTCAACAGAAACCTCTTGTTTTTAGAGGAAATACCAACAACTTTGAACTGTCATTAGAAAGAGTTAGAACCAGGAAAATTTCCAGTACTATTGAAATAGATACAAATATGTATGAAACTTCACTGAGAAAGATCTATGGACATCTTTAATGTCTGTGAGCTAGAGAAAAAAAAAGTTTCACATTTAGAATTCCGGGTTTCCCTTGAATTTGGAAGGGCTTTGCAACATTGCCATGTAACATTTTGCCCCCAGAGAAACAATTCTTACTGGGAGTGTTCATGTCTTTGTCACATAAATGCCAAGGTAAAAAACCCTAAAAGCTCGGTAACACCAGTGGCCTGCCCCAATCTTACCCTATTTACCGGGCAGTTCTTGGCATAGTGGCCAGGTTTTCCACAGCAAAAGCAACTGGATGATGGTGGAGGCAGATCCAAGGGTTCCCTCAAGTAACTAGAAGGTTTGGGGAAAAAAAGGAAAAGGTATGCATGTGTCTCTCTTCTTAAAAGAAACATCTCCATACTTTTTCCATAACCTTTGAAGACCACATTTGATACTTACTTGGATGGATCGTATTCATGGCAGGACTGTATCATCATCGCCTTTATCTTATCCTCTTCGGAAGCATTGGCTTCAGCCAGGTTGGCAGTCTGTTTAACAGGTAATGGTTATTTGACACACACATTAGGCTACAAATAGGCTCTCTTTGTACCTTACATAAAGACTTGTGAAGCCAATCCAAGTTTTGTCCAAGCGGACTGAAGCTATGTGTAGAAAAAAGCACACCAGCCAGCATTTTGAAGCTGGTCTTTAAGGTCCAGACTAGTTGAAGAAGCTAGCCACGGTACATTTAACTGAGAAAGATGTGTGCAAGTAGCATTATTTACATTCTGCAGCATCAAAAGGACACACAACCTCAGAGTCGTGGCAGTTGGTTTTGCTTGCTGAAATTCAGCTTCAGACCCAGAAGCATTAAATGGAGTCAAGCTTTCTGTAATCCCTCAGCAAGAGAAAAGATTCTTTTCAGCAGACATCTGACCATCGTGTGCTGTAGGCAGTCCAAACCGCACGGTTCCACCCCCTCCCCCGCTGCCACTCGCTTCTTCATAGGAAGTGACTGAACTACAATTTTTTTCCAGTTGGCACTGTCCTTTTAACACGCAAATTGTAATATAAACCTTACGCAGAACTAGATCTTCGAACTATGGAAGCCAGATGGTTTTTTTTTACACAGTACTTCTTCAAATGTTTCTATTCCACACTAGTCCAGATACAAGCAGGGTCGAAGGGGGTGACTGTAAATTATTTGGAACTTCAAGCACCTATCCTACAGACCAACTGCTCATGTTTTTCTTTTTACATGCATTCACTCACAAAAGCAACCAACTAGTTTCCACATGTGATTTCATCTAGCTGTTCCATATACGCAGGAACATAATCCAGATCGCCATCTATGAAATCATTTCCAGTAACATTTGCAGAGAACTTTTATAGACACTTGACTGATTTGTCTGAACCCAAATGGTTTACAAAACACACCCAAAACCCACAACACATTCCTAGGAACAGGCCGACATTCAAATATGGCATTCAATACATAGTCATAGCAACGCAGAAAAGTTCTTACTACACATTGCCTCCTGTGCCAGCCTGCACTAAAGAGGTTAGGGTAACAGTTCGGAGCTGCTTTGTTACCTATCTCCGCATTTCTGAAATCTTTGAATTTCTCAAAAGCTTGGACAGTTTTCCACATTTTAGAGTAAATTTCACATGACTTTACAGAACCAAGGGACAGCCCTGAGGGAGGCCAATGTCTTTTGGTGGCTGCTTCCCAAACTAATTCTGCACACACCACCACCCCCACCCCCACCCTGCCGCAAAATGTTAATTAACACAACTAAATTTTTGCAGTGAGCGAGGGAAGACGTTCCCAGTGGGAAGAGATTTCTTTCTCGTGGAAATGAGCTCTGGCCTTCATTTTCAGAGGAAAGAACTAGCTCCTCTGCGTTAGGCCCTCCCTTCTCTAGTCTTTGTAACTTTAAAGACTATGTTTTTAATCACTTCTGTGGCTAGCACTGCGCCTCTTCACCAAGTGCAATCACTAGTGTTTCCCCAGACAACGTTACACGTTGCTGAGCACAAAATACAAGCAGTTCCATTACAAAACATGCTTTCAGGTGGTCACGTCTGCTGATGTGCCTCGCATAAACACTGGCACAGTCCTATCAACAATTAGGTGCACTTGCACAGTTTGCACAGTCTGCATGTAAACAAATTAGGTTGAGTCGTCCTCTGTCTGTATGCCACAATTCAGGCAGTCCCGCACCATTCAAAGAATGGATCTGTAACTGTAATGACTAGAAATTCAAAAACAGCCATGCAATTGTCCATGTTCCAGAAACACGTCTGTTCTGGCTGTTGCAAAGGCCCTAGAAATGTCCATAACTTACAGCCAATTAAATCCTTCTGTAAAAATTGTGTTACTTTCCAATGAACAATTAACGGGACATATGAAAAATGGTAAACAGCTTCTGAAGTGCTGCTTCTTTGTGTCTTGCAGATGGGTAACACTGCAGCATTACACTGAGGCCAGTAAGGTGCTCCGCTTCCATCTTCCCAAGCTGGGAACTACTCTCTACAGGATAGTATCAAAGTAACATTTTAAAGTTAGGAGAAACACGCTGAATTATTAACAATTAATGTTTTGCTCATATTACAGCAGTTATCCAGCTAGAGAGCACAGTGTAAGGTTTACAAACACTGTTTCACAAGCAAGTACATCTAAGCATACCTTAATAAGCTGGGCCAGAGAAAGAGGTGCAGAAGGGTCGCCAACCTATTCAGAAAAATTAAACACATATTCAAGTTCTACAATCAAAACAGAGCAATAGTTCACCCCTACTGCTGTATGAAAGCCTGCGCTATATCCTCTGAGTGTCACTGGAAGAGCCACCTCCAAGCCAGTGGAATTTATACTTGTTCAAAACAAAGTCCAAACCTTAAACAGCTGAAGTATGCCTACGTTGTTAATGAGAAGAAACTAAAGTAACCAACCCCTCCTGAGATCAACCTATTGCTCAGAATACCTCAGAGGGGGACCCTTGTCAAATGCTCACAACTGCTTAAAAGACGGAGGGTTAAGGAAGCTGTCCATTTGCAGCTCGAAAGGATCTAAAATAATTATTTCCATTTATTTGAGAAGGAAGTGTCACTACAGGAAACATTGTCAGCGCAGTTTATAAATTAATCAGTTAATAGCTCATCATTTACTAAATGCACACAGGTGTGATACATGAATGCAGTATAGTTTTTGCGCTGTCTTTCGTTTACTTTAATTAGACCCCAAGTTCATGAATTTCTAGATTAAGTTATCCTAAGAGCTTTCAAAGTGATCAGATCCAGTGACCTAGAGCTCGTGTAATGCCTCACTCCATTCTAGTGAAGAAAAAGCAGTTATACTTACAGACGAAAACCAAACACCACCACAAAGCAATGTTTGTACTATGAGGGCTATTTTGAAATGCATCGTGGCACGTAGCATTCCACCCAAGGGCCAAATGGAGATCTAGGCCATTACGAGTCAAGTATCTCCTCGAGTTACTTATTCATGTCTTAGCAGCAGAACAACAGTGTTTTCTGACCGGAAAAAAAATGCTGCCCCTTTTCCAAATGTAAATTCAACGTGGTGGTGTACCAAGTTCAGTGGTGCAAACCTTGAACCTACAAGCTCTACAAATGAGCATACATTATCGGTACAACACACAGTCGTACAAGAAATAGTCTAGCCTATTCAGTACGAAATGCAATGCCTTACTAGGCACAAATACCATTATTCACATTAGAACCGCGCAAAAGTTGGCATTGCTCGGTTTTCACTATGCTGAATTAAATACATTGGATTTACAGCATACACTATATTTCACTGGAAAATATGTTTTATATATATAAAATAAATATTATAGATAAAACATATATATTTTATATATTTTTTAATATATAAAAACAATTAGTACAAGGCTACATAGCTTAGACTTAGGTGCAGCATGTAGAAAAAAGTTTCAGCTTGCGTTTTTACATACCTCTTTTGATGTTCTACTCGCTGGCTCAGTTCGACTTCTAGAAGAAGAAAGAAAGATGATCAGAACTTAAAATAAAGCACTTGTAACCAACATAAAGCAGTGAAAACAGTTAATAAAACCTGAACATCAAAACATTGTGTACTGGTAGTCTTATGAATATGGAAATTTATTTCTGTACATAAAGTGCGCTCTCCTGGTACATTCGGTGCTACTGAAATAAAACCCAAAATCCCATTCCTTCTTTGTCCCCAATTACTCTAAGATACAGAATACAGCAGTGCAAGAAGAAGTCCTCACATATTTTCTTTCTGCTCTCTAAGTACCAAAACTGTGAAGACTGTGCTACATTTTTCTGTTCTTGAATAGTCAGCCATCCAAATACGAAGGCACCTTCAGGCAATCTGTATAGCCCCACTATCACAAATAGGTACCAGATAGAGCACTTTGGTTTCTACACTCCTCTGACAAAACAAGAACAGTTGTCTGTAGAAAAGTGTTTCTTGGTGGAAGCCCCAGCACTGTGTTCAGGTACCTACCATACTTAGCCTAAAGTGACTACAAATAGCAGTAGAAACATCACCTGAAAGCAGTTCCTAGGATTTTCTGTGATCGAGGAGGCCTGTGTTAAAAAAATAAGAAAAAAAGTCTTGATTACCAGAACTTGCTTTAAGATCATCTTGAACATGCTACAATATTTTAGGAAACACTTATGACACACAAGCCCTTGCCGAGATTCCACATACTCATTGGTCTGTACCTGCACGCTACTCATGAATCAAACATGCAACCGCCGATCTAGTTAACAAACAATTCATACCTCATCCAAAGCGTCCCACAAGCAGGGGCAACCCAAAGGCTGCTGTGCAGGTCCTGCACAAATAGAAAGGCTCATTCTTCCTGCCACTGCTACACCACCACCAGGCTCGCAAGTACAGCCACGTACCTCCTGAACATGAGGAAGTGCTTTAGATTACCGCACTGTGGTTTCTCCATCCACTTGCCTTGAGGAAGATACTACAAGGTGACTAACGCATTTCTGAAGGCCTCTCCACCGTGACACCAAGCGTTCATCATTCCCAAACACTAACGACTCTACCAGTTGTTTCCACAAGGTTTCCAGCTGAAGGAATAGAAAGCTAACCTGCCCAATCCATTTGCAACTTTAGGAGAGCAGCGGCGTTCATCCCTTATCCCCACGTGCAGGTATTTCTTGGATCTTTGATGCTAGTGGCACCTAGTCTCTCATTTTAGGGCAGCATGCCAACACCAGGAGAGGGTGCCATCCAACCAGAAATGGAGGCTATATTGACAAGACAGCACTAAGCATCCCCATCTAAATTAACCCCCCAAACAAGGCCATGCTTAGCAGCACAGTGCTGTGGCATCCAGAAACTCTTGGTAGTGCCTGGAAGCACTAATATGCCCAAAGCTTACAGGAGAGCCACATACATGCAGGGGGGTTTGCTTGCAGATGCTTCATGGGTACTAGGATGCTGCTGTACTGTTTGTTTGAGACACGCTGTAACTCGCCAGTACACTCTATTTATTGAGAACTAACATTAGAAAGACACGGCAAAACCACAAGTCAATAATATCTGCTAATGGTGGAGGAGAGGTCTATCTTGAAGAAGGCTGGAAAACATGACCATTCAAACCATGCTGATGCAGCTGATACAGAACTGGACTGTACGAATACATCGATGACAGCGATAATGCTGTAGTCAGGCTTACATTTGAGTATCTGCAATTGTAATCAGATTCTCTGTCCTCCATAAATCTGAGGAATACAGCAGTAATACCTGGAGCACAGAGAACAGCTTAGGGTGAAATCAGACTTAGAAAGGTAACTACCAACATTTGGGAATGTGCTCAACTGCTTTCTGAGCTTCAGGTTTGGAAAAGATCAACTGTTCCTTCACCGTCCTGGCACAAAAGGCAATACGCTTTAGGACGTTGCTCTTTTTCTCTTGCTCGACACAGGCATCGTCTTTAGGAAACTAATAGGAATCACTTAAGAATGAAACTTCTTGTTTGCACGGTTTGCCAGCTGGCCACTCTCAGTCTTTCCTCTGGAGACAGCATGCAGCCCCGCCACCCCCACCCCTCTGGGGTGTAAGAATACCCTGCCCCCCCGCCCCCAAACAAAGGAAGCAGGCAAACACTGAGACTCAGACTGCTGGTAGATGGGAACCAATTACCAGTTCACACTGCAATGTGTCTCTCCGTTTACTCTAAAAGCAATACAAGCAAAAGCATACAATAAGGGATCTCTCTGCTTAGAGGAAACAGGATGGAGAACTTGACTCTCAGAAAAACCAACCCCAAGAACAAACTCAATTCAAACGTCTGAATGGAGTTTGAAAGCCACGTCCCAGCGGGCTGAAAAATCTAAGTCTGCTTTGGGACAGATACATTCAAATCTGCCC
>NW_024427579.1:0-79226 GCF_017639655.2 Falco naumanni | reverse complement strand
CCTGGGGAGCCCTGCATCGTGCCAGCCCCAGAGGACGACATGTTCATCACACAGCCCAGGCCGTCTCTGTGGAGCCTTTCGTCGCCCGGCGCTGAAGGAGCCCTGAATGGCGGCACCCCGGAGGAGCCCTTTGCCAGATGTCACCGGAGGAGCCTGTCATCGCCGCATCATTGCGTTTGCTCTTTTGTATGGCGTTTGGTTTGGTGTATTTGATTGTACGGCATCTTCTTCTGTGTCTCTTAAGTGGCCTGTACAATGTCCTTTGTCGGGGATGGGTTGTAGCAAGGGCGGGGGGTACATGGTGGAGCGTACTGTAGTTGGTTTTGTGTTCCGTATTGCGCAGTCCTGTGTCTACTGGGTATTGCATGATCTGATCTGGACTGTATTTTGTGCTGTATGTATTGTTTTGGTTTTGCGTGGTTTAGTGCTTATTGTACTGAGGGTCTCTTGAGTTGTATCTTGTATTTCCTGCCTAGTGGGTATGGTGTGCGTAGGGTTGTATTTTGTATCCTATGGTACGTCTTGTGTTTTCTGCTGGGCTGTTTGTAATACATGGTATGACGTATTGTATTTCAAGTCTGTTCTTTCCAGCGTGGTATGAGTTGTGTTGCATTGCGCTCACACCACCCCAGAGGAGATGCTGATAGTGTTGCTCCTGGAGAGCCCCCAGTGGCGCCGCCCCGGAGCAGCCCTGTAGCGCAGCGCCGCAGGGGAGCGATTGGTGGCAAAGCGCCTCGGGAGCCCCTCGTCGTGCCGCAGTGGAGCAGCCCTTTGTTACGCTGCCGAGGAGGAGCCGATGGTGGCAGCGCCCTGGAGGAGCCATTTGTTGCTTTGCGCTGGAGGAGCCCGTGCTTGTGCCGTTGCGCAGGCGCCCTTGTTGTCGCCCCGTTGGAGGAGCGTGTCTTGGCGCCTCCCCAGAGGTTGGCTTTGTGCCGCCGCAGCAGAGCAGTGGTTAGCAGGGAGCGCCGGAGGAGCAGTTTGTTTGATGCCCAGCTCTTCTTGGAGCCCCTTTGGTGCAGCGGAGCAGCTGTTGGTGGTGCCATGCTGGTGGGGCCCTTGGTGGTGCAGCATTGGAGGAGCCCCTGATGGCTCGATGGCGGAGGAGCCCTTTGTTGTGCCGCAGCGGATGAGCCGTTAGCTGCACCGTCCCGCAGGTGCTGCTCCTTGCCCTGTCTGCTAGGGCACCTGTGTCTAATTATGTTGGAGGAGCCCTGCATCGTGCTCCCCTGGAGGAGCTCTTCATTGCCGTGTGTTGGAGGGCCCTTCATCGCACCACTGCAGAGGAGCCCTTGATGGCTTTGTTCTGGAGGAGCTGTTGGTCGCACCGTTCCCTGGGAGCCGTTGTCCTCGTCCCTGTAGGAGCCTTGTGCTGTTCCACGTTGGAGCACGGTAGGTAGCGCTTTGTGCTGTGGTTTGTTTTGTATTGTATATTGTATTGTCTGTGTTGTCTTGTGTTTTATGCATCGTGTGTATAGTGGGTCTGGTCTGTATAGTCTTGTGTGTGCTGCGGTATAACTTGCATTTTCGGTTGTCTTGTTGGTAATGCATTTTTGTGTGGTACTTTAAATCTGTTGTGTTCTGTATTGTATTTCAAGCATGGTATTAATTGTGCTTTATTGTCATCAAGCCATCCTGGAGAGCCCCCGGTAGTGCAGCGCCGCAGGGGAGCGATTGGTGGCAAAGCGCCTCGGGAGCCCCTCGTCGTGGAGCAGCCCTTTGTTACGCTGCCGAGGAGGAGCCGATGGTGGCAGCGCCCTGGAGGAGCCATTTGTTGCTTTGCGCTGGAGGAGCCCGTGCTTGTGCCGTCGCGCAGGAGTCGTTGTTGTCGCCCCGTCGGAGGAGCGTGTCTTGGCGCCTCCCCAGAGGTTGGCTTTGTGCCGCCGCAGCAGAGCAGTGGTTAGCAGGGAGCGCCGGAGGAGCAGTTTGTTTGATGCCCAGCTCTTCTTGGAGCCCCTTTGGTGCAGCGGAGCAGCTGTTGGTGGTGCCATGCTGGTGGGGCCCTTGGTGGTGCAGCATTGGAGGAGCCCCTGATGGCTTGGCGGCAGAGGAGCCCTTTTGTCTTTCCGCTCTGGAGGAGTCCTTGGTTGCGCAGCCCTGGAGGAGCCTTTCTTTGTGCCGCCCCGCAGGAGCCGCTTCTCGTGCTGCCTGCTAGGGCACCTGTGTCAACTTGTGTTGGAGGAGCCCTGCATCGCAGTGCCCCACGGGAGATCTTCCTGACGCTGGTGATTTGGTACGTACTCTACGGTAGGTACTGTGGGTCTGGTCCCTGCCTGTGGTATCTCCTGTCCGTTCTGGGATGGTGTCGCATTGTAGTTGGCCTGTATTTTTCTACTGTGGTACTTGTATTTTGTATTGTAGCATATGTATTGTGTGTATGGAGTCGTAGTTCTTGTACAGTGTGTGCTGTATGGTATACATTGCATGGAATGGATTTTGTTTTCTGTAGAGTATTTTTTATTGTCTGTTGAGTATTCTGTGTATTCTTTGTGCTGTCTTTTATTGTGCAGGATGATTTTGATGGTATGTACTCGTGTTTTGTTTTCTGTTGTATGTTATATGTATTGCATAGTACCTTCTGTTGTGTGTCTTTTACTGGGTTTTGTCTTGTTTTGCCTGTATTTTCTGGTACGTATTGTCTTTTGAGGTATTTCGCGCCCAGATTCTGTTTCCTGTCTTGTATTTTGCGTCTGGTTTTGTGCGCTGTTTCTGGAAATGTCTTGTGACATGCGCTATGGTTTGTAATGACCTGGCTCCTGCGATTTCTTCCGTGGTGTGTGTCTCGGAGAGGCTGAGGGAGCTGGGGTTGTTTAGCCTGGGGAGCCCTGCATCGTGCCAGCCCCAGAGGACGACATGTTCATCACACAGCCCAGGCCGTCTCTGTGGAGCCTTTCGTCGCCCGGCGCTGAAGGAGCCCTGAATGGCGGCACCCCGGAGGAGCCCTTTGCCAGATGTCACCGGAGGAGCCTGTCATCGCCGCATCATTGCGTTTGCTCTTTTGTATGGCGTTTGGTTTGGTGTATTTGATTGTACGGCATCTTCTTCTGTGTCTCTTAAGTGGCCTGTACAATGTCCTTTGTCGGGGATGGGTTGTAGCAAGGGCGGGGGGTACATGGTGGAGCGTACTGTAGTTGGTTTTGTGTTCCGTATTGCGCAGTCCTGTGTCTACTGGGTATTGCATGATCTGATCTGGACTGTATTTTGTGCTGTATGTATTGTTTTGGTTTTGCGTGGTTTAGGGCTTATTGTACTGAGGGTCTCTTGAGTTGTATCTTGTATTTCCTGCCTAGTGGGTATGGTGTGCGTAGGGTTGTATTTTGTATCCTATGGTACGTCTTGTGTTTTCTGCTGGGCTGTTTGTAATACATGGTATGACGTATTGTATTTCAAGTCTGTTCTTTCCAGCGTGGTATGAGTTGTGTTGCATTGCGCTCACACCACCCCAGAGGAGATGCTGATAGTGTTGCTCCTGGAGAGCCCCCAGTGGCGCCGCCCCGGAGCAGCCCTGTAGCGCAGCGCCGCAGGGGAGCGATTGGTGGCAAAGCGCCTCGGGAGCCCCTCGTCGTGCCGCAGTGGAGCAGCCCTTTGTTACGCTGCCGAGGAGGAGCCGATGGTGGCAGCGCCCTGGAGGAGCCATTTGTTGCTTTGCGCTGGAGGAGCCCGTGCTTGTGCCGTTGCGCAGGCGTCCTTGTTGTCGCCCCGTTGGAGGAGCGTGTCTTGGCGCCTCCCCAGAGGTTGGCTTTGTGCCGCCGCAGCAGAGCAGTGGTTAGCAGGGAGCGCCGGAGGAGCAGTTTGTTTGATGCCCAGCTCTTCTTGGAGCCCCTTTGGTGCAGCGGAGCAGCTGTTGGTGGTGCCATGCTGGTGGGGCCCTTGGTGGTGCAGCATTGGAGGAGCCCCTGATGGCTCGATGGCGGAGGAGCCCTTTGTTGTGCCGCACCGGATGAGCCGTTAGCTGCACCGTCCCGCAGGTGCCGCTCCTTGCCCTGTCTGCTAGGGCACCTGTGTCTAATTATGTTGGAGGAGCCCTGCATCGTGCTCCCCTGGAGGAGCTCTTCATTGCCGTGTGTTGGAGGGCCCTTCATGGCACCACTGCAGAGGAGCCCTTGATGGCTTTGTTCTGGAGGAGCTGTTGGTCGCACCGTTCCCTGGGAGCCGTTGTCCTCGTCCCTGTAGGAGCCTTGTGCTGTTCCACGTTGGAGCACGGTAGGTAGCGCTTTGTGCTGTGGTTTGTTTTGTATTGTCTATTGTATTGTCTGTGTTGTCTTGTGTTTTATGCATCGTGTGTATAGTGGGTCTGGTCTGTATAGTCTTGTGTGTGCTGCGGTATAACTTGCATTTTCGGTTGTCTTGTTGGTAATGCATTGTTTGTGTGGTACTTTAAATCTGTTGTGTTCTGTATTGTATTTCAAGCATGGTATTAATTGTGCTTTATTGTCATCAAGCCATCCTGGAGAGCCCCCGGTAGTGCAGCGCCCCAGGGGAGCGATTGGTGGCAAAGCGCCTCGGGAGCCCCTCGTCGTGGAGCAGCCCTTTGTTACGCTGCCGAGGAGGAGCCGATGGTGGCAGCGCCCTGGAGGAGCCATTTGTTGCTTTGCGCTGGAGGAGCCCGTGCTTGTGCCGTCGTGCAGGAGTCGTTGTTGTCGCCCCGTCGGAGGAGCGTGTCTTGGCGCCTCCCCAGAGGTTGGCTTTGTGCCGCCGCAGCAGAGCAGTGGTTAGCAGGGAGCGCCGGAGGAGCAGTTTGTTTGATGCCCAGCTCTTCTTGGAGCCCCTTTGGTGCAGCGGAGCAGCTGTTGGTGGTGCCATGCTGGTGGGGCCCTTGGTGGTGCAGCATTGGAGGAGCCCCTGATGGCTTGGCGGCAGAGGAGCCCTTTTGTCTTTCCGCTCTGGAGGAGTCCTTGGTTGCGCAGCCCTGGAGGAGCCTTTCTTTGTGCCGCCCCGCAGGAGCCGCTTCTCGTGCTGCCTGCTAGGGCACCTGTGCCAACTTGTGTTGGAGGAGCCCTGCATCGCAGTGCCCCACGGGAGATCTTCCTGACGCTGGTGATTTGGTACGTACTCTACGGTAGGTACTGTGGGTCTGGTCCCTGCCTGTGGTATCTCCTATCCGTTCTGGGATGGTGTCGCATTGTAGTTGGCCTGTATTTTTCTACTGTGGTACTTGTATTTTGTATTGTAGCATATGTATTGTGTGTATGGAGTCGTAGTTCTTGTACAGTGTGTGCTGTATGGTATACATTGCATGGAATGGATTTTGTTTTCTGTAGAGTATTTTTTATTGTCTGTTGAGTATTCTGTGTATTCTTTGTGCTGTCTTTTATTGTGCAGGATGATTTTGATGGTATGTATTTGTGTTTTGTTTTCTGTTGTATGTTATATGTATTGCATAGTACCTTCTGTTGTGTGTCTTTTACTGGGTTTTGTCTTGTTTTGCCTGTATTTTCTGGTACGTATTGTCTTTTGAGGTATTTCGCGCCCAGATTCTGTTTCCTGTCTTGTATTTTGCGTCTGGTTTTGTGCGCTGTTTCTGGAAGTGTCTTGTGACATGCGCTATGGTTTGTAATGACCTGGCTCCTGCGATTTCTTCCGTGGTGTGTGTCTCGGAGAGGCTGAGGGAGCTGGGGTTGTTTAGCCTGGGGAGCCCTGCATCGTGCCAGCCCCAGAGGACGACATGTTCATCACACAGCCCAGGCCGTCTCTGTGGAGCCTTTCGTCGCCCGGCGCTGAAGGAGCCCTGAATGGCGGCGCCCCGGAGGAGCCCTTTGCCAGATGTCACCGGAGGAGCCTGTCATCGCTGCATCATTGCGTTTGCTCTTTTGTATGGCGTTTGGTTTGGTGTATTTGATTGTACGGCATCTTCTTCTGTGTCTCTTAAGTGGTCTGTACAATGTCCTTTGTCGGGGATGGGTTGTAGCAAGGGCGGGGGGTACATGGTGGAGCGTACTGTAGTTGGTTTTGTGTTCCGTATTGCGTAGTCCTGTGTCTACTGAGTATTGCATGATCTGATCTGGACTGTATTTTGTGCTGTATGTATTGTTTTGGTTTTGCGTGGTTTAGTGCTTATTGTACTGAGGGTCTCTTGAGTTGTATCTTGTATTTCCTGCCTAGTGGGTATGGTGTGCGTAGGGTTGTATTTTGTATCCTATGGTGCGTCTTGTGTTTTCTGCTGGGCTGTTTGTAATACATGGTATGACGTATTGTATTTCAAGTCTGTTCTTTCCAGCGTGGTATGAGTTGTGTTGCGTTGCGCTCACACCACCCCAGAGGAGATGCTGATAGTGTTGCTCCTGGAGAGCCCCCAGTGGCGCCGCCCCGGAGCAGCCCTGTAGCGCAGCGCCGCAGGGGAGCGATTGGTGGCAAAGCGCCTCGGGAGCCCCTCGTCGTGCCGCAGTGGAGCAGCCCTTTGTTACGCTGCCGAGGAGGAGCCGATGGTGGCAGCGCCCTGGAGGAGCCATTTGTTGCTTTGCGCTGGAGGAGCCCGTGCTTGTGCCGTTGCGCAGGCGTCCTTGTTGTCGCCCCGTCGGAGGAGCGTGTCTTGGCGCCTCCCCAGAGGTTGGCTTTGTGCCGCCGCAGCAGAGCAGTGGTTAGCAGGGAGCGCCGGAGGAGCAGTTTGTTTGATGCCCAGCTCTTCTTGGAGCCCCTTTGGTGCAGCGGAGCAGCTGTTGGTGGTGCCATGCTGGTGGGGCCCTTGGTGGTGCAGCATTGGAGGAGCCCCTGATGGCTCGATGGCGGAGGAGCCCTTTGTTGTGCCGCACCGGATGAGCCGTTAGCTGCACCGTCCCGCAGGTGCCGCTCCTTGCCCTGTCTGCTAGGGCACCTGTGTCTAATTATGTTGGAGGAGCCCTGCATCGTGCTCCCCTGGAGGAGCTCTTCATTGCCGTGTGTTGGAGGGCCCTTCATGGCACCACTGCAGAGGAGCCCTTGATGGCTTTGTTCTGGAGGAGCTGTTGGTCGCACCGTTCCCTGGGAGCCGTTGTCCTCGTCCCTGTAGGAGCCTTGTGCTGTTCCACGTTGGAGCACGGTAGGTAGCGCTTTGTGCTGTGGTTTGTTTTGTATTGTCTATTGTATTGTCTGTGTTGTCTTGTGTTTTATGCATCGTGTGTATAGTGGGTCTGGTCTGTATAGTCTTGTGTGTGCTGCGGTATAACTTGCATTTTCGGTTGTCTTGTTGGTAATGCATTGTTTGTGTGGTACTTTAAATCTGTTGTGTTCTGTATTGTATTTCAAGCATGGTATTAATTGTGCTTTATTGTCATCAAGCCATCCTGGAGAGCCCCCGGTAGTGCAGCGCCCCAGGGGAGCGATTGGTGGCAAAGCGCCTCGGGAGCCCCTCGTCGTGGAGCAGCCCTTTGTTACGCTGCCGAGGAGGAGCCGATGGTGGCAGCGCCCTGGAGGAGCCATTTGTTGCTTTGCGCTGGAGGAGCCCGTGCTTGTGCCGTCGCGCAGGAGTCGTTGTTGTCGCCACGTCGGAGGATCAAGGAAGTTCCTTCAGTGTCACAGTCATTTCTTGGGATGCAGCCAATGGAAGAGCTCTTTCATGTAGTTTTCTAAGCAATAGGGGAATATACCTTTTTTTAAAAGTACCTTAAAAATAAATGCAACAGTGTGTATAAAATCCACTTTCTTATGTTCACATTTTGGCTAGAAAAAATCAATGCGAAATCACATTAAAGCAGTTTTTTTCTCACTTTCCATTGAACTGCCCCACTGAAATGCTGCGTATTTGCACAATCTGTACATGTCTCTGTCCTTTTCACCCACTGGCAACAGCTGGGTCACTTGTCCAGTTGCCGAGTCTTTTCAGACTTTGGTTGGATTTGGCCCTTAGTCACTGACCCTCAATGGCTTTACTCCAGCTGGTGGCCTAGAAAAGGACACCTGCTAAGCTCCTTTGATATGTTTAGCCTTTTGGACACAAAACTGGGGGGGAGGGGGCGCAGCAAAGATTCCTGCTTACCCTGTCTTCTCTTTCAAATACTTAGTTGAGGTAAATCTTAACTAAGCTTGATTAATTCAATGGTATGTCCTGTTAATTTGGGGTTTTTTACAGCTTTGTTTGGGGGGATTTTTCCCCAGGTGCTTCTGAATTTTCTAACTGATGTTTTGACATTGGATCTGTGTGAATCTCGGCATTGGACCCGATAGCTTTACATTCTCACATCAGAGCCAGTTTTGCTCTGCTGTAACGTTTGGTTTCCCTCAGTGCTGGCATTCCCACTTCCCCGGCTGCCCTGACACTGAAGTGCTGGTTGTCTGCAGAGCCACACTGATGATGATAACAAGGAGGGGCTTTTTCATTTTGTACTAATGTCATGTTTACATTGGTAGCAGGAACATGGCCAGTCCAAACCTGTTACACTGACAAAGCAGGTTGCAGTAACACAAAATGTCTGGAATTTGTAAGTTCACCGTGCATCTAGGAGACCATAAGGCTGCTATGATGATACGCCAAAACTACACCTTGCCTTTTTTGCAGAAGAGGAAGATCAGGACTCATGTGCTGCTGCTGTCCTAGAAGAACCCTCTGAGAAAGAGGGACTACTTGAGAACCTTGGCACTGAGGCCAAGCCTTGCACATCTGGCCTCCCGGGAATCATAAATATGAGGTCCCGAAGAGCAGTCGGAAAGCTTTAACCAAAATACAATACAATGCAAGAAGTCTTGGCAGGGCAGGCAAGTGACAGGGAAGCCACCTGAGCCGTGCCAGCAGCAGCTGCTCAAGGTAGCCCCAGAGGCTGCTCTGGAAACCACGGCCCCAGCATGGTGGGAGACAGCCAGGAGGCCCGCTGTCCTGGTGGGGTGGTGTCCGTGCTGAAGTTGGAGTTACGGGATAGCATTTTCAAGCTGGCACTGTGGTGATTCCCCACTCTTGGAGAGAGTCTCGCCACCAAGTGTCCTCAAGGGTAGCACAGACCTTATCTCAGATAAAACAGAATGTAAGAAAAGGATTCTGTAATACTTCTTATGGAGGATCAACATTTTAACAACTTCTTTCTCCTAGTTGTCATTTTTTTTACTGGCTTTTCATTTTCCTCATGTAAGTAGAACAGTAACAACCCCACCGAGTTCTGCTGGTCCGTAGGTGCTGGTGATGATTTGTACAGAGCTCTCTTGCTTTAGATGGCTTTTGTTTCAAGTAGTAGGAGCTGGTGATCTGGGTGGGTGCTTTCCTTCTGCAAGCCCCGTCTCCAATATCTCCCCGTGCAGACGCCTTCAAGGGCCACAGTCCTGGCAGTCTGTCAAGAACACTTCTTAAAATTGCTCCAGTGAGTTAAACAGATGGCGTGGGCAGATGCGGTGATATTCCCCAAAAAGGGGAAACCTTGTGCCTGTAAGACAGCTGGTTTGGGAATCTGTGTGAAGGGCTAGGTTCTTTTTTAACATACCAGGCTATATTCATCCACATCTTTTTTTTTTTTTTTTAAAAAAAAAACCACCACTTTTTATTAATTAATAATAGTAATAAAAACTCTAGCAAGCAGCAACAAAACAATCCACTGCATTTTATTCTGAGCCTAATGCAGCTGGTCAGGGCTGGGGACTCTGCAATCCTGGCACACAGCACCCTGTGCATCACTCAGCAGAGTACAGAGCTGGCTGTTTGGAGGAGCCCAGCCTTGCGTGCCTGGCTTCTTCCCATAACACAGTAAGAATGATGCCAGTATCGCCTGGGCCTCCTTAGGCACCCAAGGATCTCAACTCAGCTCAGTTAATCACACCATTCACAGCAAAACTTTCTAGAAAGTGTCTCCCTTGGATCTGGGAGAAATAATCCCCAAATGACAGTGTGTAAAGGATTAATTTAACTTCCAGATTCCAGTTTCCTTGCATTAGCAAAAATAAAGCTTTTGTGTTATTTCTCTTAACAGTTAAAATTAGATGCAGGAAAAATAAAGAGAAACGTTAAGCTCTGGATTTTTGTTTTTTTTTTCTCTGTTTACATTTTGGAAAGACAGAACTAATTTGCTCTCCTATCTGCCGTGTGTCCTGCGGCTGAACTAATCTTTTCTATGCCCTAGATTGTTTTTAGCCTTGCTTGCTTATTACTGAAAGATTTACTTTCTAGGACTCCTTTTAATTCCATTTGCTACTACACTGCCTTTTCTCTTAAATGTAGTTTTTTTGTAGTGTCCTTTAAAGATTCCTGGCCTTTTCTAACCTGAGACAAATTTATAGCAGCCTAATCATTAATATAATAACCTAATATAGTAGCATAATCATATAGTTTTCCTAATCATTAATGATCTTCCCAGCAGGATATGTTCTTTGTCTTCTTCCTAACATGATTCAGGACACATTCCGATTTAAAGTGCCCTTACGCTCTCACCTATTGCAGAAAAGCTGAGCACAGCCCTTTGCTGAAGCCCAGCAGCTTGTGCTCCCTGCTGTGCCCCTCTGAATTTTTTTGGTTGATCGTCATTTCATGGAGAGCTCTATTGTCCCCCAGCCAGGGATACTGCAGCAATAGCAAACCAGGGCTTCTAGTTACTCCCAGACGCCTGCCTTCCTCCCCCCTCTGCATCTCCACAGCTCTCACAGAGGAGTGGTTTCCAGTGGTACCTTCTTCAGGCAGGGCACATCTGCAGCTTCCATTGAATACCCTCCTTTCCTCTGAAAGCCCTGCCTCTTTCTGGCGCGTGGGGTTTGCTCATTTCCGTGAGTGCTTTTGCAGGTGGTGGTGACATGGGAAGGAAAGGGACATACAGTGCTGGAGGTAAAGAGCCGCTCTGCTTCTGTTTACACCGTGTTTGTACAGCTGAGGTGGATACAAATCAGGGGTGGTTTTGCTGGAGAACTTTGCCAGGGATCTAACTGACTGCCTGTTTGGGAGTCCCAGAGCAGCACGTTCGGTAACAGGAGATCGCTGCGCTGCCTGCCCTTGCCGTTGCTCTTGCGCATGCGGCAGTAAATACCTCCTCTGCACAGACACTCCTGGGATGGGAGTGCAAATACAAACTGAGATGGTGGCAGTTTGATGTCATTCGTGTACAGCTGCCCAGTGTTAGATGTACTGTGTAACACCAATGGTACCCTGGGGCTGGGTGCAGCGTGGTCCTCGCTGGCATGTGGGTCAGGCAGCTGTGTTGGACAGACACACGGCATCCCAGCCTGTGCCCCAGAGTGCCTGCTGCCCTGCGTGCCACCGTGCGGTTTGGTTTGGCTCTTCAGTGGCAGGGCATTGAAGAGCTCTTGCTGGACTCTACCTATTTTAATTGCTGTGCCTTGTAGTTGTTACTGATTTGCAGTTTGTAATGTGCAGCAGAAAGGCTTCATGTAACTGGGCTGTTTGTCCCAGACAACCTACTGTTTTCTGTTAGTGCATTGATTTTCAAAGATGTGTTAGAGGGTGCTGTCAAATCGGGTTCTGTGTTCTAAACCAGAATTTTCCAATCTCTCTAATGCTTTTGAAAGCATTCAGAAAGCACCCTGTTTTACTGTAGTCACCATTTAGTTTAATAGCAGATAGCTGGTTTTTTTCTTTGGTTACATGGTTGAAAGGATTTGGAGGCTCGGCTGTCTCCGCGGGGGTGAGGCAGCTCTTCCAGCAGAGCAGAGCATGAGAGCCAAACTCCTTACAAAGCGGTCACGTGTGCCAGTGCATCCCAATCTCCCTCGTATCTCCTTGCAGCGAAAGGGCAAAATTGCCAAGTGAAGGCTGTGATCCTGGCTTGCCAGCGTTTCTCACTTGAGCTGCTCACCTCAAGCTGTTTGGCGTGCCAGCGTACTGAACTTCTGTCACTAGAGCCTCCTCTTGATTTTACTTTGTCAAGCCTTCAAAATCCCACCTGAGGTTCTTCTTACAGCCAGAAATGACCATGACACAGAATAAGTGGGTTGAACAAGCCTATAGGGTAAGTCAGGGGTGAAGCTGGAATGAATACCCAAGAGATCTGCTTCCCAGTGCCAAGTATACTATCTCCTGTAAAAAACTGCAGACCGAGAGGTCACACTGGAATGTTAGAAAGAGTCATTTAGGATGCGGGTATGAAACACACAGAAGACAGAAAAATCCCTGCAGACCATATGGAATTGGAACATATGGAATTGGCTTTATAGTTAAATAACCTGCCAAAGATGGTGGCAGTAAAAGGAAACCCCTTCACCTTCTGAAGGTGTTGGAGTTGAGCATAATCATTCCTTTGGGGTGCTGCTCAGCTGAGAAGCAATTAGTGCTGAATAAAGAAAGACCTAAGCAAGGGTGAGGTAAAGAACACGGCAATGCTGATGAGGTTTCAGCACACAGACATCATGGGCAAGGAGATCATGCTCTGGGAAAAGTCAGGTGATAGTCCCTATCCCATTGGTAGCCCGTTGAGTCAGCCCCTCCTTTCCCTGCTCTTTCATGCAGTACAGCAGCAGGCTGAGTCCCCATTGTTTTGCAAAGGGTTCTTCACCACTGGGTTGTCTCCCGCATCATTATGAAAAACAGTTTGGATAATTTTACATTTCATGTTAAATGCCTGCCTTTCATTCTAAGAGCACGCTTTCTCCAGTACAGCTGGAAATTTTGGTTCTGGTGGGTCATCTAACACATATGTTTGACAGTTAAATACAGTGAAATACCCTTTATTCCAGTCGAGACATGCTCAGCTGCAGTAACTTTCTACCATTATTTAACATAAGAGTGAGAAATAAAAGCTGTTTAAAGTCAAGTCAATTTGCAACAAACAACTGTTTCCTTGTAAAAGTAAAATAGTTTGATCCTCTGCATTGCCCGATATCACAGATAATGTGTTGAATGTAGGGAAGAAGATCACTGTGATTACAAAACCCAGAAAAGCAAACTTATGAATTGCACTTGGAAACTGCTCTGGACCACTGACTTAACCAGATTAACCGTTTCTGACTGGATTTTCTTTAATGGAACATGTCAAAGCACCATCATGAGGGATCTTGCTTTGCCTTTAGCCAAGTCTAGTAACAAACAATGTACTGAAGGAGTCCCAAACCTAGCAGGGGCACAGGAACACAGGCTGCCCACAGCCCTCTTCCAACGGCATCCCCTGCTCCCATGATGGGTGTGTGCCGTGTGCTGTGTGGTTCAGTTTGTTGGGCAGTTTGTGGCAGCAGGACCTCTCTCAGCCTCCAATGTGAGATTGGAAAAAGGTTTTGTGGCTTCACTATTATCTTTCGTACTTTCACACCAACCTGAAAACTCTGGTGTCTACACTCAAAAAAGTGCTGTTCCTATCTTTCATCAGCTTACTGGGTGTGGACTAAAAATGCATGATTCCAGAGGACTCAGGAATTTGGGTATTGATGACTGTGTAGGATACTCTTTTTCAAGTAAAAGTGTGATACATTGCAACTTGGTTTACCTACCCACTGATAACAATTCCAATTTTTCTCTAGAAATAAATATTTTACAACTATGAATAATTCATAGGCACTTTTCATGGGAGTTAATCCAAGACCTTACAATAAAGATCATTGCAGCAAAGTGCCGTGCAAACAAAACCAAGGATGGCTCAGAACTCTGTTTGTTTATCTGACCATCAGAGGGAGTCAGGTCATTAATATAATTTAGATTAATGAATTGTTGATATTTATGAACATATCATAAATGGTTTCTTTGCTTAAGGGCTTTTTGGCTTTTTGCTTTCTTATGTGCCTCTTTTATCGCCATTAAGTTAAAAGAACAAAACCGCTACCAGCGATGACTACAGACTACCACTCAAGGCTTCAGCATGCCTGTTCCATAATAAATAGAAACGGCTCAGGTGCTGGAAGTGTCGGTGTCACACTCAGTAGATCCCTTTACTGTTTCCAGCTCACTGGAGCTCTTAAGTAAGCGGCCTGTCAGTGTGCCACAAGGTGTCTAATTGTGCATCCATGTCTCCATTCCTTGTCACTGGAACAGATGCAGAAGATCATAGCTGCACATAGAGCTGCAATGTTATGGTTGGAAGCTAACCACAGAACCATTATGGAAGAACTGCTGGAGGAGAGAGCCTGCAAGATTCAAAGTAAGCCAAAGGCAGCCCAATGGCTACAGAGCTGTTCCAGAGCAGGAATTCGTGCTCTAGATTGTGTGAGCTTGGATTGTCTTCTTCCAGAATAGATGATACAGAAAATCTGTGTTGGTCTAGTGCTTTCATGGGGGGTGGACCACCAGGTTCACATCAGGTTCACGCTAGGGAAGGAGGAGAGGTACGTGCAGCATGTACAGCATCTGACTTGGAACTGAGACTACCTGAGAGATCTTTGGGCCAAAGATAAGGCTTTCTCCATGGAACACTAAACCTAGAGTCCAAACTCCACCTCATTTCACACACAGACTGTTCTCAAGAGCCTTATCCTTGGGTGCTCAGGAGGCTGGAGCTCACTGAACGTCTCTGAATTTAGGTGCTTAAATGCCTACTACACTGCTTCTAAAAACAAGACTCGTTGTTTTCAGTAGCTAAAGTCTGGCCATGCTGATAGACCAAAGCTAGTGCAAATCTGCCCCTCAGCACTGCTGTCTTTATTTTGTGTTACATTTTCCCGTGGGATTTGATGCTGCAGACAGAGCTGTTTCCTCCCTACCAGTTCAGTATCTAAATACATGTCTTTGTACATGCTTTAGCTGTCGTTTAACAGTTACCTGTACGGTCTCTCTCTTTTGCTTTACACATAAGTTTAAGGGTCTAATTTTTAAATAGCTTTATTAGGTTTTCCCACAACATTCCCTAAATCGAGCCATACTGCTTAGCTTTGCACTACATTAATTAGAGACACAGTCTGGAGCATAATGTGAACTAAGAACAGTTTATTCCCCTCTCCTGTAGGCAGAGATGGTATCTAGCATACCATTTCTAAATCAACATATACAGTTTTGCAAATAATAAAAGGCTCCTCTTCCCTGCTTGAGGATATCCTTGCCTTTCCATTTGCGTGGGTGTTCTCTGATGATAAAACTTGGCTGTGGGTTAGCAAGGGTCTGGTGGCCGGTTTGTGCTCCCTGGTCCAGGCGTGGCTCTGAAATGCCCTCCTGTGCATGGAGAAGGCGCTGCAGCAGCTGCGGGCTAGTGCGCTGTAAGGAGAGCGCTAGAGCATGAGTGTTATTGCTGCTGTTATTGTGGCTAGTGAGCAATGGTCAGAAGGCAGAACCCCATGGGACTGAGGGTAAAGACACCAAAAATAGAGCGCCTGTATCCTAAAAAGCTAGGTGCTACTGCTGTGCTGAGTGACAGTTTGATGTCACTGGTTTGGAGATCAAACTTTATTCCACTTTGGTTATTAAACTTTTGGTTGTTACTAAGTCCAGGGTGAGTTGTCCTAGCAGTGAAACCTTTGATCGTGCAATATAAATGGAGGACTTTTCTGCCTTCAGACTCTGTCTGTCTCACTAACGGAATGAATCTCCCAGGTCATCTGCCACAGCTCCTGGAGAAGCACTGTCATCTGCATTTTTGCATCCTGAGTTGCTGGCCCCCATCTCACTCTCCCCAAAGAACTTGCAACCCAAGCTTTTAAATATATCTAATTCAAAAATTTAAAAATCTTTGATTTGGGGATACTCACCCTGAGCTGGGTCAAAGTGACCCTTTTCAGATCAGAGCCCTGGGAGCCAGGAATTCTGTGCAGTTCTGAAAAATCAGAATCTGGTCACATAGATATAGAGATACCTGCAACCAGTGAAAGATGAGGAAATCCTGATCCTCAAAGGAATTCACCTAAGGTCGCAGGGCATATTGCTATCAGTTTCCAACTGGGCCTCCGTGCCCTAGAACTGCATCGTGAATTGCGCTTGGCTCACAGTGTCTGCACTCCCGGACCGTGGTTTGCTGGGCTTCACCTAGCAGTGTCATGTCTGTGCATCTTCCCCAGAACTGAATGCTGCTCACCATCTGGAAAAGGCACAATTAGAAGAGAATTTTGAAAAACTGCCGCTGTCACTCCAGGTTAGCAGTTTCATTGTTTCCCACTCCTGTAACGATGTGGTGGAGCAGCTGCCGGGGCAGCCCCAGCCCCCTCACCAGCTGCCAGCACACCAGGCTATTGCTTCTTACCAGCTATAGTACCCCTTGTCCTCTGCCTGTCCAAACTGGGATCCAGCAGCAAAGGTGCCCCCTCGGTCTTTTGCCTTCCCCTTGTCTGGTTCAGCAAGATACTGTCTGAAAGAGAAGAGAGGGCAAACCGAAAGGGATGAAAAGGCAGCTGGATAAAGTGAGGAAATGTCCTTTTGACCCTGCTGGTTGCTGGCCCAGCCCAAGGAGCACAGTTGAGCTCTTCCCTGCATGGTGGGGAGGGCTCTGGCACCTGCGGTGGCTGTGAGCATCACCTTGTCTGCACGGTACCTTCCGGCAGGGACCCCAAGGCTCAGGGATGGTGACCTCTCCCTGCCTGGCCCTGTGCCTGTGCTTTAAACTCTTCCCTGCTGCCCGAGTGTGGGGGAGCTGGTCCCACGTTGTAGAGACATCTCCGCTCCCGCTGGAGAGCAATGCAGTCACTGATGAGAGATGTCCCAGAGCTGGCCCTGCTGTGCAGTCAGGCTGTGGCCAGCCAGGGTCAGCCCGCCACATCGTGTGTCCCCCATTCTGCTATTTAACACCAAGCTCATCTTGGCTTTTTCAGTCCTGCTGATAACTCCATACTGTTTGCACTCTCTAGATGAAGAATTCCCAAGAAGTGGAGAGCAGAAGCATGCCCCTGGCGTTCACACTAAGTTTGAAAAATCTCGTGTGAACAAGTAAAGGTGCTGCAGCAAATAATGCAAGCTTTGTTTGATTTCATAGGCAGACATTAATTACAGTTTTTAAAAGCCCTGACTAGCACATACTGTTGCACGCAGCAACTGTCACTGCCTTCCTCATGCTGCTGTGACAGCTCAAGGCATGTCAGCAGTTTTGCAGTAAGCACTGATGTAATGTTACAGCCAAGAAATGACATAGATGAAAGATAAGAATATCAGTTCCACAGCAACTGTGTGTTTACAGGTGTTGTATAGAGAGAGTTAACAGGAATGCCTTTGATCGTAACAGAAATAGGACTGCTTAAAATAATGTTGTTTCTGTGTGTAACTCTGAGATGAACCGACAGTCATTTGAAGTCCACACCGCTAACTCATTGTTGCTTGTCACCATGTTAGAAGCCTAGAAAGGTGAAGGAGGCAGGGATGGGATATCTGCCACCTCATTCAGACTCTAGGGACCACGCAAATAATCTCTTTCACGCCTCTGTTACAAACGCCAGCTTCTTAAGGAAGAGCATGGTTGTATCTCATCCAGCCGAAGGTGCTGGGGTGATTCAGCATCAAAGACATTTCATGAACTAGTGCCAGCCAGCGTGTCGTGGTTTAACCCCAGCCAGCAACTAAGCCCCACACAACCGTTTGCTCAGTACCCCCCAGTGGGATGGGAGAGAGAGCCGGAAGAGTAAAAGTGAGAAAACTGGTGGGCTGAGATAAAGACAGTTTAATACGTAAAGTAGAAGCCGCACACGCAAGCAAAGCAAAACAAGGAATCCATTCACTACTTCCCATCGGCAGGCAGGCGCTCAGCCATCCCCACGAAAGCAGGGCTCCGTCATGCGTAATGGTTACTAATGGTTACTCGGGAGGACAAATGCCATAATGCCAAACGTCTCCCCCTGCTTCTTCCCCCAGCTTATATACTCAGCATGACGTTCAATGGTATGGAATATTCCTTTGGCCAGTTCAGGTCACCTGTCCTGGCTGTGTGCCCTCCCAATTTCTTGTGCCCCTCCAGCCTTCTTGCTGACAGGGCCTGAAAAACTGACAGGTCCTTGACTTGCTATAAACATTACCTAGGAACACCTGAAACCATCAGCATGTTGTCAACACGGTTCTCACACCACATCCAGAACACAAGCCTGCACCAGCCACTAAGAAAATTAACTCTGTCCCAGCTGAAACCAGGACACAGTGCCGGCCAGCTGCAGGCATTACAGGGATTTGAGATTCCCTGAGGCACTGGATTATCAAAACACTGGGTGTTCCAGTGGCCTTCTGTAACAACACACCACCTTGCAGGGATTTCTAAGCCTTGTTCAGCTCCCCTGGTGGTTTCTCAGCGCAGATTGACTTGTATGAGTGTAAGAGGGGCGATAGCATGGCTGGTGTGTTCATTGGTGTGTCTCCCCTCCAGGACCAGACAGACACCCTCACCCTTCAGAACCAGCCTCCTAAGGCCAAAGCAGAGCGATCTGAAGAGGCTCTGAAGGAAAAAAAAAAAGGAACAACTGCAGGTAAATGGCAACTGTAACTCTACAGTCACCAAGATCCATCACTAAGTATGACTCACATCACACGATTCAGTGGATAGCAATAGGATCCCGCCCCAGATCTTGAACTTTGAGGGGGAGTCAGAAATCTTAGTCTAGGGCCATCATTTTCTGATTTTATTTCTTTTTCTTTATTCTTTCATCCAGCATTTGTAGCTCTGTTTCCAAAACATTTTGTTAACTCCATCTAGTATGACCTTACTGCTGTCTATTCTTCTTTCCTTTCTTCCTCTGCGGCGAATGAAGAGAAGGGACGCAGCTTGATGCAAGCAAATGTCAATTTATTGTACAGAAGCACGAGTTTTTATACACTTTCAGAAGGTGCGCGTTTTAAACTAATTGGTTCTTGAAGCTAAGCCTTGCATACTAGGCAATCCCTGATTGGTGGTTAACTACCACAATTAACAGCAAGGTGTTACCTTTCCTTGGCGCCATCCTTGGCGCCATCCGTCTCCCACTCCCCTGTGCTCTGTAAACACGCCTCATCGTGTTAATTGTTGTGTCTATTCACACTCCTCGTCCTCCCAGGGTTCGTGACCTACAAGCTCGAGCACATTCCCCTCAGCTAACTGATTGCCATGCATGGTCCTAGTTTGCAGACCGCTCCTGCATCTCCCCCTTCCTGCTGCACAAAAAGAACCTTTTAAACCGAACGAGTAAAAACAAGGTATAAGTAATAGAACAAAAAAAACCCAACTGAGACATATTATCAATGTCAAAATAACCCACTGTCTCTGTTCCGTACAATTTTACAATTGCCCCTTTTTGTTTTTGAACAGCTAGTACCAGGCTTGCCATGTTCTGCAGGGCCCTTGCAATCATGACAGCAACCAAGGTAATAGCAAACAAAAATACTGCCAATTGAGTGAATGGATGCCAAAAAGGCTGACATTTTCTCAGATTTTGATAACATGTTGCTGCAATGGGGCGCCTAAAATCCACGCAGCACATACCATCAGAATCCTCACAGCCATGTCCTTGAACCAACAACAAAAAGCAGTGGCAATTTTGACTCACATTCTTAACTGCCTACCAAACAAGGTGATTTAACTCTTTAATGCTTTCCCTGCTGTTACTCTGGATAAGAGAAGAACTGCTGCGACACGTTCCCATCACAGCCTCCTACTACATTAGCATCTACAGAAAGACAATGATCGACATTCAAAGTGTAAACAATATCATCTTCTTTCGGATTAACATTATACATAGGTGGAAGGGCACACCAAACAAGAACTGGTTCAGTCAAAAAGTTCAAAACATAGCATGCCTTCTCTGAACATACCTCTGGGGTCATTCCCTTCATTCCCTCTCTTTTTTATGCAAAGAGAAACACTTTTACCGTAACAGAGAAGCCCCTATTTACATCTCTGAGCCCGGACACAAACCACAGCTGTATGCTCCACCAGGCTCAGGGCAGAAATCATAAATGCAGTTACATAGCTATATATCTCTACAAGCATGCAGACACCTATGAAACACTAGATAACCATGTTTATCTTTCCTGTTCTCCTTCACAATACCTAGCTGTTCTCTCATCTCTTGTTAGGTCAAATATTCTCCAGTTTCCTCTCCTATCTCTCTCTTCAGACATTCTCTATCCTCTTTTTTGCTTGTTAATTGCGAGGAGGCAAAGGGTGTGTAGCTGGGTGACCATGACCTGCTTTATGTTACAATCAAGTAAACACTGAATACAGAAAAAAAAGCATGAGAGACATAAGGCAAACATCAATAAGGTGGTTAAAGATAATTATAATAAATCCTGTAATACTTTTGAGTCATGGCCCAAAGTTTCCCAGCCGTGAGAAGAGACCAAAGGCATCCCGCCCATGGCTCTGCTGCAGATCTTTGTTTTAAGGCTTTTGAGTTTTGTATACTTTTGTAAATTAATTCACAGTGGTCACTCAGATTCACGTAACACATCCTATCAAAGCCTTCACACTTGTGTCCCTGTGCTAATAATAAAAATCAATAGCAACTCGGTTCTGTAGCAACATATGATGGACAGAATCAACATCTGTTAATAAGCCAGAAAAAAAAGAACAGTATTTGTAGTATTACTTTGTTTAGCAAGCTAGCAGCCTAATTTACTAAGCAAGTTAAAAGTGTGTACTATTCTTACAGAAGAGATTAGAGAAGCAAAAATCTGTTATGCTGCATTCCAGAACTCAGCCTGAGAATTACAGTCTGCTGTGAGTTCTGCGTTACAATCATTTGACACATGTTGGGGTTGCGATTGTGAAAGTTGCCCATTTACAATTTTCATTGGCATTATCACAGCTAGTTGTTTTTAAAGCATCCCTTGAGCTTCCTGATGTTCGACTTGTTGCAAAATATTCTGAAGCCAATCAATCAAGTTAGTATTAAAGTTAGTGACTCTCTAGGACCCTGCAAGACTGTGGCAAGACTCCCGCATCCGGACTGCCTTAATAGCCATCTCATTCATTTGCAAACAGTTGTCCCTGGGATACCTTGCCTGAGTCACAGAATCGGCACAACTAATTTTCTCCAGCCAACTGCTCATAGCTAACAGCAATTCCCCGATTAAGGTTTTCAATCAAGGCCACTACACATAGCTCACAAAAATCAAATAACCACATCATATACTGTATCAGTTAGCACCATACAAAGCAATGACTTCCAATCATGCAGTGTGAGTGTATAAGGCTCTGCCATCACTTCAAGAAGGGACATAGCAAATGTATTATGAATCCTCCCTTCCCGCACTGCTTTGCTTAACTCTTTAACAGCCTCGTATTGCACAGGCTGCCACTCTGCAGGTTGATTTGTCTGACAAAATACTGAACATGCCATAGCGACTCCCAAAACCCATCACTTAAGTGTTTCCCACTTGCATTCCTGCCACCAATCCCGCAGACTCCCTTTCACCCTCCCCAAAAATACAATCAATGCATCCAGAGAGACAAGGGGGTGGGGGAAAGGTCTAGCTCCTTTTCCAGATCTATAGGACCTGGATCAAAATGTTTATCAGTGTCAATAAAATCATTGTCCGAGTTGCCCTGCTCCCGTGCTTGCTCCTGTGTTGTGAGGGTCGCTGCAGTCAGTGACAGAAGCTTTGGGGGCAGAGGAGGTGTGGACGGAATCGCCATCGCTGACGGTGTCTTGAGAAGAGTCGCGCTGTAGGTGGAATTTACAGCTTCCTCTGGTTTAGCACCGTTAGTAGAATTAGTCCACACTTGGCAAAGAGTAGTCAGAGTTTGCCACCAAGATGCTAAATGCATTCCCGACACGGAGCTCCCCTCCGCGGCAGCATCATACAACTGGCTGCTGTATGTACACACTTTCATTCTTTCAAAGTCTCTAAAGTTTCTTGGCTGCTCACCTGTCTCAATGAATACAGGTGTTATCCTCGGGGTTTAGGTTGTCTGCCTGGTCCAGACAGCAAGTTCAGCCAAGCCGTCTCCTCCGGAACACAGCCCTCTTCCACGAGCTGTCTTTTTTCCGTCCTTATTCTTCCAAGGCTTCGGAACACCACCATAGGGGTCACCATTTGAGGAGACTGAGGCACGGACTCCCGGATCTGCCTAGAAGACCCTTCATGAGTCCATATACGTCTCTTTCTGGGGACGAAGCCTGATTCCCCGTTACGGATTTCCCACAGCTCACCTCTCAACTCCGGAGGGATTTCTGGCCGGCTCCTGCTTCCTTTCAGCAGATCATTCAAAGTTCTGTGGGATTCGCTGCATGTCGCTCAGATAGGCGATTCGAGAGCCCTTCACGTTAGATCCTTAAACGCATCATGTCGGGGTCACCAATTTGCGGCGAATGAAGAGGCGGGACGCAGCTTGATGCAAGCAAATGTCAATTTATTGTACAGAAGCACAAGGTTTTATACACTTTCAGAAGCTGCGCGTTTTAAACAGATTGGTTCTTGAAGCTAAGCCTTGCATACTAGGCAATCCCCGATTGGTGGTTAACTACCAGCAATTAACAGCAAGGTGTTACCTTTCCTTGGCGCCACCCTTGGCGCCATCCGTCTCCCACTCCCCTGTGCTCTGTAAACACGCCTCATCATGTTAATTGTTGTCCAGACAAGCTCAAGCACATTCCCCTCAGCTGATTGCCACGCATGGTCCTAGTTTCCAGCCCGCTCCTGCACCTAACTGTCTATTTCCATAGTGGTATCATTCCCATACCTCCTTTTCCTTAAATAGAGTTTAAAATGGGGTCCACAAATCAGATGATGCGGTCCACAATTCAGATGGCCATCAAAAAGTCTTCAAAATTTCTCAAAATTCAGGTACTTCTTTTCTGGGAAACATACTCTTTGCTACTTTAACAGAACGTGTATGTGTATGTATGTGTAGGTATTTACAAAGAGGCATTTTGTAAAACATTAGTTAAAACGTTGACTGTCTCTCACTTAGAGGTGAGAGATTCCGAGGGAAGGAATGGATTGCACATTCCCAGCGAGTGAAAGCGAGAGAACACCCTGCTCCCGCGCGTTCCCTCCCTCGATGCCTGTGCTAGTTCTCAGGCGGCCCCAAGCTGCTTTTCACATCCCCCCTGCCCTTCAGGCCGGCTGGCAGGGCCGCCTGTTAGTGCTCCCTCACCGCGTTTCAGGCTGAGCACGCCTGTCAACAAGACAAACAGGAGGGGCTTTGCTAACCCTAGTATCCTCAACGGAGACAGGGAAGGAGCACTCGCGTCACCAGCTCTGCTGGCAGGCATCACAGGGCAGCAGGTCTGGGCAGAGGTTTTGTGTCGAGCCTTCCCCGGGGACACGTTGATCCCAAAGGTTTCCTTTTGGGTGTCAAAGGGCGATTGTTTTGAAAAGGAGTGCTGAGGATGGTTTTGGAATCATTTAAGATCAACAAAGAGCAGCTTCTGAGTACGTGTTGGACCTGCAGTTCCACTGCACTTGGCAATAGCTGCTGTTAAGGACTCCTTTTCCTGGCCAGAAGCAGAGCTTGTGGGCAGACAAAAACCAACAGAAAATCCAGTACCAACAGAAAATTCTTAAATCCCTTGCTAAGGGATTATCAAAAGCTTGATTCCTTTTAGTGCTTCTGGGTCTGAAGCTGAATTTCAGCAAGCAAATCCAACTGCCAGGACTCTGAAGTTGTGTGTCCTTTTAATGCTGCAAAACATAAATAATGCTACTTGCATGCATCTCAGTTAAATGTACCGTGGCTCGCCTCTTCAACCAGTCTGGAGCTTAAAGGCCAGCTTCAAAATGCTGGCTGGTGTGCTTTTTTCTACACATAGCTTCAGTCCGCTTGGAAGAAAATTGGATTGGTTAAACAAGTCTTTATGTAAGGTACAAAGACAGCCTATTTGTAGCCTAACGTGAATGTCAAATAATCAGTACCTGTTAAACAGACTGACAACCTGGCTGAAGACAATGCTACCAAAGAGGATAAGGTACAGGCTATGATGGTACAGTCTTGCTGTGAATACAACCCAGTCAAGGAAGTGTCAGGTATGTTCTTTGAAGGTTATGGGAACATTGTAGAGATGTTTGTTTTAAGAAGAAAGATACATATATACGTTTTTCTTTTTTTTTTTTTTTCTTTTTCAAAAAACTCCTATTTACATGAAAGACCCCTGGGATCCACCTCCACCATCGAACATTTGCTTGCGTTGTGGAAAACCTGGCCACGATAGAAAGAACTGCCCAACAAAGTGGGTAAGGTTGTGGGGCGCTTCTGGTGTTACTGAACCTTTTAGGGTTTTTACCTTGGCATTTATGTGACAAAGACATGAACGCTCCTAGTAAGAATTGTTTCTCTTGGGGTGAAATACAGAGGTTACATGGCAAAGTTGCAAAGCCCTTCCATATTCAAGGGAAGCCTGGAATTCTGAATGTGAGATTTTCTTTTCTCTAGCTCACAGTCATTAAAGATGTCCATAGATCTTTCTCAGTGAACTTTCACACCTATTTTTGTCTGTTTCAGTAGGACTGGAAATTTTTCTGCTTCTAACTCTGTTCAACGACCATTCAAAGTTTTTAGTATTTCCTATAAAAACAAGATGTTTCTGTTGACCCCATCTATTGAATATCTGTGAGTTTTAACTACCGGAAGCCTCTGGCTGAGTATTCATGCCATTTAACATCAGTCACTGAATGTATATGCAAGAGGGACTAATTCAGCTTTCATAGATGGATTATTAAAGAATTTCCACAAGCCGAATGGGTTTCTCTAGGTTTGCTTTTAATCACAGTACAGAGTTGGGCATCACCTCAGTGAGTGGCAACTTGCAATTTTTCATTTTGCATCTTAGATAGATTTCTTAAAGCAATTACATAATCCCCAAAGTCCAGTCATAAGAGTCCACTTAAAGTTTCATCATCTTTCCGATTCTTCTGTTCTTCTTGGTCAGCCGGAAAGTACTTTGAATTCTCATCCGTCAGCTGATCCTCATCATTCAATCCAATTGTTGACCGTGTAGGTCACGCTGTTCTTTTCTTGACTCAAAATCATAAAAGTCATTTATATCTAATCATAATCATCTGACAGGCTTATTTGATTATTGCTTACTGTTTAACATACACATTTATTTTTAACTACCGATTAACTCAGTTGAAGGCTAAATCAATCATGGAAAGAATTGTACAATGGACGTGGTTATATTGTTATTGCTGCACCTGTGTTTTCACTGCTGCTAACAACTAATCTTACTACTTTAACCTAGACAATACTGCTATTAATCTATGATTAACCTTGAACATAGATGGTGAATATAAGTTTCCCCAGGGACTTGTGGATATTTCTCGAGCTAGCTCGACAGCATCAGTGAGCAAAAACTGACCTTGGGAGAGAGACACAGTTTTGCTTGTTGGGAGGAAGTCATGGGAGCAAGAAGAGAAACTTCAAGATATGGAGTTGTCTGCAGAGCTCGTGGCCTTGTAGGTAAAGGCAGTTGCTAAGTTGCTGTGTCTGCAATAGAAAAAAGAGCTACAGTGGAAAATTACTGAGCACAATCACAGGCTGATACGTCAGCCCACTGTAAAGGCAAAAAGGCTTGTTTGATTTTAGTAAAGTGTCTTTGAGGTGTCTTTGATTGTCTTTGAGTCTTCAATCTGCTCTCAGAGTCCGTGCATCAATAAGCCACAGGGACTGATTCAGAGCCCTGAATGAAGCTCTCACTCTGCAAAGCGTTTTGGAGGGGCAGCGGGTTTGTGTCTCTGCTCCGAACAGATGGTGAGCAAAGGGCTATTTCACCCTGAAGGGTCCTGAAGTTAAGCCAAAGAATGACTGAGTCCAAAACACTTCTCAAACCTCTGGCACATCCTGGCTATATTCATTGAAGAAAGTAGATATTTCAGTCGAGCAGCCCTTATGCTAGGTAAAAGGGGAGGATTAAAGGCTTTCAGTGCTTAAAATAATCACTGCAATGTCATATTAAGTGTGGGTCTTAAGATGAGAGATGTCTGCATTTCCATTCTTAACAGGGCAAAAATGTTGAGTCTCTTCCCAGGATTAAAAGAAGCACAGGAATTCCAACAAGTTTCATGATGGAGGTGAAAGATCCCAATACAAAGGGTGCCATGCTGACAAAGGCTAGGAAAAATGCAATACCAACTATTAATGTGTAAGTGTGGAATTCACTGGACTGACCAAAAAGTGAATGAGATAAACCATGTAAAAATGTAGCCGAGGTGGCCAGCCTCTGCCATTACGAGGGAGGAAACATTATCATCGTATCTTAACATTAAGACCTGCAATACTTTCCAATATTAAAATAGGGTGGTCTTAATGTTCATGCCCCTGGAAGGTGGCTGACCTTGGGATATGCTAAAAAACTGTATTTAGGCAAGGCATTTCAGTAGCATTTACAGTTGGCATCATTCTCTTTGAAAACTCGTTTTGCTTCTGGTTTATGTTTCAAAGGCTTCTTGCAAAATTTAATAAATAGCCGTTGGACTGAGATTTCCTCCCCCTCCAACTTTTAGTGAAGTTTTCCTGTAGCTATAAGCTAAGAAATGCCTACTGTGTGCTCTCAAGAGTGGCTGTTGGAAAATGCACTCGGTAGCACTTCTCTTTTTCTATCGTGGATCTCCTCTTGTAGAAGCTGGAGCACAGACTTCTTTAATTTACAAAATGAAATTACTTGGGGACGAACTTTACCCTGATCCAGCAATTTACATTTACCCTCTGGCAAAGGAGAGGTGGGGTTCCTTTCCCCTGCTCTCTAGCTGTCAAGCAATCATTTTTCCATTAGTCTGAGCTAATTTTGGAGTTGATCCAATGGATAGGAGAGTTCTGCAGAAAGAAAACTGTTCCTCCCTCCTTCTTTTGATATTGTGGCTCTAGAGAAGTCATTTAGCCTAAATGCCTACATTGTAGAAGGCCAATGTGGAGTGAGAAGGCTTCCATCTATTACCCTCGTTTGATAAAATCCAAAGCTTGTAAAAGTTTTCCTTTAGCCATCTTTCAATTTTTTCTTTTTCCTCCCCTCACCCCCTCTCCTCCAGGGAAGCTTATGCTAGAGGGAAGAAGGAAAAGCCACCCTTTTTACCAGAGGAGCCCTCCTCCTCCTCCTCAGACGATCCCATTCCAGAGGAGTTGTTACGTCCCATTTGTAAAGATGCGATGACGGATGCAGCAGTTATTCCCTGCTGTTTCTGTAATGGTATGCAGCCCATGGCTCAGCACCTCCACGTCACCTACAAAAAGGCAACACCCTGACACCAGGAGGGCCAGTTTTCCCTGCGGAGGGCGAGGAGCGGGGCATCGTGCACCGAGAGCAGGGGCAGCTCCGGAGCACAGCACGGCAGAGCCAGGAACTGGCTGCCTGTGCTCGCCCCCAGGGCCGCGGAGCTGCCTGTCCTGTTGAGAATGTTACGCAGAGGCTTCTGTGATTGTATATTTACAAAAAAAAACCCAACCCAAAAAAAAGGAAATAAAAAGCTTTTCTTTTTCTGGCTGTGTCCTTGGGTGTGATTGCAGAGTGGTCTGTGCACCCCTCTGCTCTGGCAGTGGTTAGAGAGGGGCTTTGTGGTGCCTGCTCGTTAGTAGGCATTGGGTTGCAATCCAAGCTCCCGGACCCTTCTCCGCCACCTGAATAACGCTGCAAGAAGCAGCAGGGTCAGGAATGGATTTGCGTGGCAGGGACATACCCTGAAAACTGCAGCTCCTGCCTAATGAAACTCGGCTCAAATGTTCGGAGGGAGCACCTACATCTTGCTGTGGGACCGGGAGACCTGTCACAGGACCCAGTTCTGATGGTGCCGTCCAGCTGACTTGAGAGGACTTGGGGCCGTCCTGAAAGTCAGGACCAGACCTTGCCTAGCTTCAGTGCAGAGCAACACGAGAGTTTGGGTGAGAACTGCGAGCCAACAGACAGAAGAGAAACTGCCCACAGTGGGATTGATCTCGGCAGCTCTTTTTTTCTAGCATGGGAGTCATGATGCAGCCTTTGACCTTTGTGAAATGTGTCCTGGAGTCCCTCCCCAGTGAGGGAGGCAAAGGTCTAGCACTGCCTCTGGCCCATGGCAGAGGTGGGAGAGAGTTCTGGACGTGTCTCTCCCATCAATTGTCTCCAAAGGCTTTCTGTGGTGGGTGTGTGGCTCTAGGGAAGGCCTGGGCCGTGATATTTCTTTCTCACAAACTTTCTGATGCCAACCATCTGGACAACACATCTCTCCGGTGAGAAGGGGCTGAGAGAGATGGGACTCTTCAGCCTGCAGAAGAGAAGGCCCAGGGCACCTTCTCCATATAGATCACTATCTGAAGGCAGGGTGCGAAGAAGCTGGAGCCTGGCTCTTTCCAGTGGTGCCCAGCATCCATGCGGCTCAGGGTGACCTTCCTTCAACAGGGGCTGGCACCAGGTGGCCCCCGGAGGGCTCTGCCAGCCCCAACCACTCCAACAGCGTGTGATGCTGGCACAGCTACCAGCGGCAGCAGGGACCGCCTGAAAGGGGCCTGAGCAGACACGGAGGTGTGAAGCAACGCTGCCGGAGGGGCTTTGCATCACAGGGTCTGTCTCTGAGGCTGGGCGAGCGCCTGGGTGCGCCTGCAGGTGCACCCCTGAGACCACTGTGATGTCACCAGAGGGTCACAGTCACCCCTTGACTTCACTTGGGCTGCGCAGCAACACTGCCAGCGTCACGTACTGCCAGCGTCGCGCGAGACGTGGAGTCCTGTGGGCAGCACCCAAGCCATCGAGTCCTGCCACAGCACGCCAGACGTTGAGAGCTGCCAGCAGCTGAGGAGCCAGAGTCCTGCCCGTGGAACCTGAGCCTTCAAGTCCCACCAGCAGCACCCGAGCCTTCGAGTCCTGCCGGCGGCACCCATCCAGCCCTGCCAGTGGCAGGTAAGATAGCAAGTGCCGCCAGCAGCTGACAGGGCACCAACTTCCAGCACCAGCGATGGAGGCGTCCAGGCATGAGCCAGCAGCACTGGGAGCCGCCAGGATCTCCCGGCGGGAGGACACCTGCCCCATCTGCTTGGGTCCCCTTGAGGGCCCCGCTGCTGTGGATCCGTGCTGGCATGCGTTCTGCCACGCTTGCATCCAGCACTGGGCTGACACCACCGTCGCTGCCACCTGCCCCATCTGCCGGGGGCGCATCGTGGCCATCCGCCGCCTGCAGGGACAGGTGGGCCACAATGGGGCAGCCCGCCATCATCACGGCCGGCTCCATCCTCAGGTAGAGCTGTGGCGGTGGCAGGGGTGGCGGCAGCGGCAGCAGCAGCGGGGCCCCGGAGGTCCCCGGCGCCGGAGGCTCTCTGACAACGCTGGGGAGCGCAGACTCCCCATGCCCCGCCAGCGCGTCCGCAGCATGTCCAGCCCGCAGGACAGAGACCGCAGCCCCCTCCGCTGCTTGCCGGACATCAGCGAAGGTCTGCAGTGGCTGCACAGGTTGTTGGAGGATGAGCCGGGCTCAGGGGACCATGCGCGCCGCCTCCCCTTGGCCCGCTACCGAGTGAGGCGGCCGGGCCCCCCAGGGCCCCCCTGAAATAAAAACACTGGGGATGCTGAGAGGGGCCACACCTGGTTTCTTCTGTGTCTGGTTGCTCATCGCTGCACAAGTCGGGGAGTGAGAGGGGTATGGCCCTGGGAACTGGGGAAGAGGCTGGCATGTGGCTCAAGAACTGGGAGGGAGGGAGGAATGTGGGTGTCGGAACTGGGGGAGAGGGGCCACTGCTGGCTTCTTCTCTGCTGCTTTGCTCATCGCTGCGGGGATGGGATGCATCCCCAGAAGGGGAAGGGGGAGTGCCCTGGGACTCTTGCCAGCAGATCCCCAAAGGGGCCAGTGCCTGCTGTCCTGAAGGCCAGGGCAAGGCAAGCAGCTGAGATGGGGGTTTCAGGGAGACGCTCCTCTCCTCTCCTGCCCCCACACCCCTGTGCTGCTGAGGGCTGGGGGAGGCTCTCCGGGCTGGGGGAGGCAGCCCTGGCACAGCCACCTGCCCAAGGGCAGCTGCCTGCGGGAGAAGCAGCCCCAGCTGGGATGTGCCTCACGTTTTGGGGTCACTTCTCCAGGGAAACCCGCAGCCCTTCCCTGCTGCAGGGCAGCCCCACCAGCTGTGCTGCAGGGTGGCCTGTGGCCCTGCTGGGGGGGGCTGTGGCGGTTTTAACCCCCACTCGCAGCCTCTCCCCCCGGCAGGCTTTGGGGGGACACAGGTTCCCTAGGAGAGACCTGCCCGGGCTGCGGCGCTGCCAAGAGCCTCACTTGCTTTTCCGGGCATTCACGGGTGGTTCTGTCTGGGCTTCCTCCCATCCATGGCTGCCTGGGAGGGCTGGCGCTTGCTGTCAGCTCCACTTGCGGCTGACTGCTTCATGGCGTTTGACTTTTTTGTGTAGCGGCACTTTGCTGTTGACACAGCTGGACGGGCTACAGCCAGCTGCCAGTAAGACAGCACAGCTGGAGCTGGTGCGGCGTGCAGAGGTCACCGCTGGAATGCCAGCTGTCACACACAGAGGCAGTCGTCTTGGCTGACCAGCAGCTGAGAAAGACAGCAGTGCTGAACAAGCTCTCACAGGGAGTAGGTACCAGCATGTTCTTGCACCTGTTTGGTATTCTCTGATAACATGTGAACCAAGTGACCGGCTGCAAGGTTTGGAGGGGGACAAGTGAGGTGTGGCTCTGGGGAGAGAAGACACTACTTGGATTCCCGCAAATACAGTGCTGCCTCGTTCTGGACTCCAAGGCTCAATTTTGCAACCTAGTTTCTACACGCCATAAAAGCAACCCATAGATAACGGAGAGCACGAGTTTGTGCACATGCAGCCAGTGCCATAACCCTACTCCCTACACCCACTGACGCGCCAAAAGGTGTATGTGCCTACGCGAACAGCGCCGAACTCCATAAAGGCAGTCCTAACCGCCCTGCCTTCCCCTGCCTGTTTTAAGCTGTCGGCTTTCTCCTTTCCCCGGACCAGCTGTATCGCCTCCTTTCTGTAGCAAAAGTAATAAAGCCACTAAATACCTTCTCCAGGGGAGCAGTGCTGCACTTGCCCAAGACATACTTTTTTGGCTCTGCATGAGCGCAGAAGTGTTGGGTCAGTTTTCTCACCACAGAAAGCAGGGAGCAGAACTTTTGTGCTGTGCCTCACATGGCTGCCAGGGCAGGGTGAGAAGCAGCAAGAGAATTCCTGCCTGGCACCTTCTCCAGGGGAGCACTGCTGCACTTTGCCAACGTGTTTTGGGGTTCTGCATGAGTGCAAAGGTGAGTGGCCAGTCTTCTCAGTACAGAGAGCTGGTAGCAGAACTTTTGCGGTGTGCCTTTCGATGGCTAGGAGGGCAGGGTAAGAAACAGCAAGAGAATTCTTCCGTGGCACCTTATGTGGCGGAGCTGTGGCTGGATATTTCAGTGGAGCATTTGGGCTCTGTACGAGTGCGAAAATGAGCTCTTAAATTTTTGAACACAGAAAGCAGGTAGCCAAACTTTTGTGGTGTCCTGCACATAGGCACCAGGGCAAGGTGAGATCCAGCAAGAGAAATCCTTCTTGACACCTTCTCTGGGGGAGCTGTGGCTGGAGGTTTCCACGGAGCATTTGGGCTCTGTACGAATGCAAAAGGGAGTGCTTAAATTTCTCAACACAGAAAGCAGGTAGCAAAACTTTTATGATGTCTTTCACATGGCTACCAGGGCAGGGTGAAAACCGGGGTAAACAGGTCCAGCTCCCAGCCTTTACTCCTAAGAGAGATGCTCCAGGTCCCCTCATGTTTGGATCCATACACTGGACCTGCTCCAGTACCCCATCTCTCTTGAACTAGGAATTCCAGAACTGGATAGAGCACTCCAGATGCAGCCTCACCAGGCAGGGTAGAGGGCACCCCAGACAGCGCTGTAGACAGATTTTGTGCCTTTGTGCAAGGCACAGTTTGCAGCACCTGCAGTGCGTAAGGTCTGTCCCTTACTGGGAAACGATCAGCAGCAGCAGACGAGGCCGAGGGGACGGCACCTGGAATCTTAAAGCTGAAACTGGATGCCAAGGACGTGAGCAAACGCTGCTGTCCTCAACAGCAGAGAGAAACACGACTGGGAAGCACAGCCCTGACAAGAAAAGAGGTTTCTGACAGTGGTGTCTCTGCTGCCCATGAGGGCCTTTGGTGGAGGTGAAGGTGATCGCCAGGAACGATAAGGTGCTGCTGACAGGCTCACTGTGAAAGTGGTTGGTGTGTTCATTGGCTGTGTCATCAATGGGGAGAGTACTGGCCAGTGGTGAGAAAAAACAGCAGTTTGAGGACGTAGTCACACGAGCGGAGACACTGGTGTGATGTGCACTGTGGATATATCAAGATGAAGTCCCTGGCGGTCGCACGAAACGTCGTGGGTCACCTGAAGAAGACAAAGGCCAGCCCCATCGCTGTCCAGCTGTTGGAGAAGCTCCTGCCCCTCTTTGCTGCGGTAAGGCTGATGGGGGAGCCCAAGCCTCGTGGGCAGGCAGGCGCTGGTCGGGGACAGCTACCTACAAGGACGCGAGTCCTACTCTGCTTCTCTCTACCAGGGCTTCGGCGAGCTGAGAGAGCTCTCCATCAGCCTCTTCAGAGACCTAATGAAGACTGTGGTGAGGAAAAACAAGAGGCAGGTGAAGACAAAAGTGGAAGTGGGCTTGTTCCCTCTCATCTTTCACATGAGCGACCAAATCCACAGTGTGGCCAAGGCACAGATTCCAAAGCTAAGCAGTGATGTAGGGATGAAAACCTGAGATGTTTGGGCCAGGGTACCTCCCAGCTTCCTAAGGGCAGGATGACCCCAGGAAGAAAGGAAAAGGCAGGGAGATGCCAGGTCTCCTTCCCCAGGCCGTGGTGCCACCTCCCAGTTTCTGCTGTTCTGCAGGCCTCCAGGGAAGCCCTCCTCGCTGCAGCAGAGCTCCTCAAGTGGAAAATGCTCAAAAATCTCTGCAGAGCCATCAGGCATGGAGGATTGCAGAGTGCTTGGTGAGGACAACCCCTGGAGGAGCGCTGCCCCACGGGTCTGCCCTGTGCGCTCTGCAGCTGTGCCTCACCTGCCCTGCTGCAGCCCGCAGCCCACAGCCTGGAGCTGCATCCTTGTTCCCTGTCCTCCAGAAGAGAGCCCCAAGGGCTCTTCTCCACACCCCTCTCCCCGCACCCAGCGGGAGGGAGGGCTCTGGGCAGCGGCGGGTGCTGGCAGGCGGGACTGCTCCGGCCAGCTGGGGAGGCTGTGTGACACCCCATACCCTTGTGCTCTCTCCAGCTACGGCGGGACAGGCGCAGGACCGAAGAGTACTTGAATCAGAGCCTGCCATACCTGGAGGATGCTCAGGCCACCTTGCGAGCAACGGCCGTCAGGTTCGTCGGTGAGCCACAGCCCCCAGGGTCCCACTTTTGGCAGCCCAGCCCCAGTCCCGCCGCTGCACCGGCAGCAAGGAGCAGTCCTGTGGCTGCCAGAGCCTCGGCTGCCCCGTGCAGGGCCTTGGCCTCTCTCTCCCACCCTTGACCATGCAGGTGGGCTCGGTGGCTGCCTTGCTCAGTCCCACCCACCTCAGCTACTGCTCTTCCCTGGGGTCAGCCCGGTGAGGGGGAGGAGGGCGTGCAGCCAGCCAGCTGAGCTGGGGGCTGTGCTGCTGGGAGCACGCTGGGGAGTGGGGGGTCTGATGAAGCTCTGTCCCTAGGGCTTGCTGGGCAGCTCCTGAGGGACCAAAGGGAGGAGAAGCTGGCTGAGATCTGCAGCAGGGAGTAGGGAGCATGGGCTGGAGGGGATGCCTGGTGGTTTTCGCAGACACGGCAGTTCATCTCTGCTCCGTTTCTTTCCATCACAGCCCTTCAGGCCTTGGAGGAAGACAGTGGACCCTCCATCTGCTCCCTGGCAGCCCAGACCACCTCCATCCTGAGCACTCCAAGGGTGCAGCAAACGTCACGATGCACCCTGCGATCACTGTGCTGCTGGTGCTGCTAAGCCAGGCAGAGGTGCAGCTCTTCTCCAGAGAATGGCTGCAATTCAATAAAGCTGGAACAAGGAGCCTGAACCCAGGGTGTCTTTCCCAAGTAGAACTGACGGGCAGTGAGGAGAGGGCATGGGATGGGTGGTCCCAGCTCTGACCTCCCTGTAGTTCTCCGGGCACCCCAGCGACACCACAGTATCTGCTTTTACTGCACTGCCACGTCCCTGCACCATGATGCACTCAGGAAGGTTTCCATGCAGAGTACAGAGGTGCTAAGGGGGCCAGAGGGACTGGGGGACAAACAGAGTGCCTGGGTCACCATGACGGCCTTGGGAGGGCTCCCAAGGTCTGGCTAGTCGAGCAACAGAAGGCTCTGGGGCATTACAGACACCTATGGAGGAGTGCCGCGGGGACTCGAGTGGAATGGTCGAGTCTAGGGACCAGGCCCCCAGTCCAGAGGGCTTCCTTTGAGTGCTTGAGGCTCTGCAGAGGGGTCTGGGGTGCAAGGAAGGTCTCAGGAGGCTAGTCCACCTGGGTGGACTAGCGCGAGCCTAAGACAGCTCCAGGGCAAAGACAGCTCCAGCGCACCCCAGGGTAGAGGGTGACCAGGGCCAGGTGGCCTCCACAGCCATCAGGGACCTGGGCACAGGCACTGTCATGTGGGGAGGCAGGGAGCGTGGCATGGGCTTGTTGTGCTCATCGTCTCCCTGCCCCTTGGCAGTGCCTTGATGTTGCAGCTAGCCCAGGCACTGCCCCACACCAGCGCAGGGACCCTCGCACAGCACTCCAGCTTAAGATCCCTGGTACCGGCTGCCCAGAGAGGCCTCTGGAGACATTCCAACACCACCTGCACAGGATTTTGTGCAACCTGCTCTAGCACAGCCTGCTTTTGCAGGGCGTTGGACTAGATAATCTCCAGAGGTTCCCTCCAACCCTGACCATTGTGTGATTCTGTGACTCCTGGCACTTTGGATGAGGAAGAAGAAGTCAGGATCTTCAGGCAACACAACACCTGACTGCCCTCCCAGTGCCTGCCCAAGAAACCTGCCGGTCCTCCCTAACAGAAGTTGGACCTCCACACGTGGGCTTGCAGATGTGCATGAGCACTGCAGGGCAACAGCCTTCTCTCTCTTCCCCGTCCTCCACTGCAGGGCGAGCGCAGATGTTCTGTGGAGGGAGCACCAGCCTGCACAGGCCCTGCTGCCCTCCCTGTCATGCACTGGCCGTTCTACCCCGGGCTCCCTCTACTGTGTCCCACACCACTGGCCTGGTGTGATGGCAGAGCCAGTGGCACTGCCCGGCACTGCACCTTCCTGGTCCATCAGGGCAACCTGGGTGCCAGTGGGAAGCTGGGAATCGCCCTTGGCCAGGGCCTCTCCCTGGAGCTGCCAGAGGAGGAATTCCTTGTGGATGGCAGGGATGCCAAAGCATGAGGAGTTCCCCACTGGATGGCAGGGGCAGGGCGTAGAGCCCCATCGATGTGCAGCCACCCCCAGCAGCCCCTCAGCCATGGCCACGGTCACACAGAACCTCACTGGGGAGCTCATCCGCATCGTCCAGGGCACCCTCATAGTGACCAGGCAGTACCAAAAGTTTCTGCAAGTAATGATGGCCAAGTGGCAAGAGGTGGTCTGTAGTGGGACACACACCACGCACACCACCACCCCACAGCTGTCTCCCTCCCCCCCCGCCAGGAAAGAGGAGCAGCAGGAAAGAGGAGCAGCTCTATCCAGGGCTGCTGGAGCCCAGAGGGTTTCCCCAGGGCCTTAGAGTGGAGCTGCTGGGGGCAGATGCGCACATGGAGAAGATGGCAGATGGGGACAAAGACCAAGGGGAGGACATGGGGCCAAGCAGAAGCAGCCCTGCGCAGGTGGGCAGAAGGAGCCCAATGGGGATGAGGAAGAGGAGCCCCGTGACTCCAGACAGAATCAGCTCCATGGGCCTGGGCAGCACCATCCACGTGGGGCCGGGCAGGAGCACCCCAGCAGACCCCAGTCCCCGGCACCATATCCCCGTGGGCAGGGCACGTGGGCAGGCAGCCTCAGGACCGTGCTGGGCAGGATTGTGCCTGCAGGAGGGCTGCTCCCGCCTGTGGGACTGCCCAAAGGCTTGGTGGAGATGCCACTGCCGGCTCCATTGTGTCCGTTTCTGCAAGCCCCCGTGGTGGCAGCGCTGCTCCCACAAGAGCAATGGGTTCCCCTGCCAGTGAGCGGCTGGTGGGGTGCAGGGCTGGGACCCCCCTGGCCTGCCCCCTCATCTGAAATGTTAAATCTTTCCTCTATCCATGGATCTATCTGTGGAGCTCATCCATCCGTCCCGCAGCTGGGGCTGCTTCACCCTCAGTGCCTGAACCCAGTGGGGATGGTCTGGCATTGGGCACTGCTGGCACCCACAGAATGGGGGGTGGGGGTGTCTGGTACCACACTGGTTGTGCTGGCAGGTGGGGACCGGGCTGGGCTGGAGAAAGGGGCCAGCAGGAACCTCATGAGGTCCAACAAGTGCCAGCTCCGGCCCCTGGGGAGGAGCAAGCCCAGGAGGAACAAGCACAGGCGGGGGCCACCTTGCTGGAAAGAAGCTTGGCAGAGAAGGTCCTGGTGGGCCCCTCAACAAGCTGCCTACTGGGCAGGGGATCTGTGCCCCTTGCAAAGGGGGAAACTAGTATGTAGTGAGACCCCACGGTGAATCCATACACCACAAATAGAAAGTCATGTTCTCCCCAGGTGGGCATATTCAAATGGCTAATAAATGGGGTATGGCCTTGGTGCCTTAAACATTTTTGTCCAAACTAGATAACAGAGTTGAAACATGGGAATAAGTCCCCCACCCCATCAGAACACTCCGCTCAGGAATTGTTCGTGAACGATTTGTTGTGAATCGTGGAATAGAACCATGGTACACCCCAGACTTGCGAACCCTTATTCCAGGCATGTGTCCTTGTTGGGGTTTTCAGGCACCAGGGTTTAAACTGCATAACACGTTTGCAGAACAGGTTTGCAGGTTTGGAGATCCCACGTGTTATGCAAAAACTGCCAATCAAGGAAACACATTGCAATATGCAGTTTTGCTTACCCACAAAACAAAATGAATTTTGTGTGAGAAGGAAAAAAAACATGCTACAACCCATCAACGCACTCCACCGTTCAATATCCAGCCCCTCAGGGTCCTTTCTGAGCATGTTCAGATGGGAAGATGTACTTTGCACTAACTACTTCCTCAAAATTATTTACATATGCATAAGGCACTTGCATATGTCACTTTGTTCCTGGGGGCCTTTCTTGGGGTCTTTAGAGATCGTTGGTGGTCAACAACCTGGTGAACTTCAGCTGAACTTTCCTGGGGCACCTGTACTCTACGTGTGGTTATAGACCTTCATTTATTCTCTGTGCTGTGTGGTCTTGAAGGCAACACACCGTTACCCCACTACCCTCATCTATCGGTATAGCCCAGGTGCCTCAGAAAGCTTGCCACCCCTTACTGAGCTTATTCAATAGGTCGAGTTAATCACTGCTTTAGCTGCAGCCTCTCCGAGTGATTCTTTATAACTTAATCCTGTCAGCGAGGAGAAGCGTCCAGCTCTGCCACTGAAGGCAGCAGCCTCCAGTCACCAGGCTGCTCCCTACAGGAAGCAATCCCAACTGCCTGGATCTCGCCGCTGAGAGGCTGTATTTAAAAATGAAGTGTTTTCCAGCAAGGGAAACAAGGCTGGAGCACTCATACTCTGGCTGGTGACTCTCCCAGGCAGCTGCATGTTCCCAGTCCCTCAGCAGGACAGGTGTAGCCAGAGCCCTGCCGGAGTCAGCAGAAAAACACACTAGCCCTATTCCTGCAGGACCTACAGACGCCGGGGCGGCTCCAGGGGGCTCTGCGAGTCGGGGTGCCCGGTGCCTGTACCCGGGGCACCTGCCGGCGCCTCTTTCCCTCCTTAGCTCTCAGCTCACCCCCAGGGCTGCCCCAGCCAGGCCTGACTCCAGCTGCCCCGGGGCCTGGCACAGCGGGGGGCTGGAACCTCCCCACAGAACCCCCGGGCAGCCAGCAGGCAGCAGCATCCCTCGCCCCACGGCCGGCCACAGGTCCCCTCAGCTGGGCCACAGCCCCAGCACAGGCTGCGCCTGCCCAGCCCAACACGGCTGCCAGGGGGCTGAGGGTGGGCAGTGGCAGCTCCCAGCATGCCCCGGGAACAACCTGGCCATGGGGCGGCCCCGGGCCTACAGCTCCCAGCATGCCCCGGGAACAACCTGGCCATGGGGCGGCCCCGGGCCTACAGCTCCCAGCATGCCCCGGGAACAACCTGGCCATGGGGCAGCCCCGGGCCTACAGCTCCCAGCATGCCCCGGGACCAACCTGGCCATGGGGCAGCCCCGGGCCTACAGCTCCCAGCATGCCCCGGGAACAACCTGGCCATGGGGCGGCCCCGGGCCTACAGCTCCCAGCATGCCCTGGGAACAACCTGGCCATGGGGCAGCCCTGGGCCTACAGCTCCCAGCATGCCCCGGGAACAACGTGGCCATGGGGCGGTCCTGGGCCTACAGCTCCCAGCATGCCCCGGGACCAACCTGGCCATGGGGCGGCCCTGGGCCTACAGCTCCCAGCATGCCCTGGGGCACGCCTTCTCCCAGCAGGCCATGGGACATCCCTGCCCTGCAGTCGGGCCCTCAGGGGACACCAGCCCCCAGCCCGGGCCCTGTAGGCCCCATGGCCCCTTCCCAGGGCTGCCCAAGCACAGGCCCCGGCCCCGGAGCCCCGGTGGGGCAGGGACGAGGGGAAGGGAGGCACCGAGCAGCAGGGAGTGAGTCAAGGCGGAGGGGTGGCCGGAGAGGGACAGGAGGCGGCCAGAGGGGCAGGGGGAGCGGGAGGGGCTGGGCAGGGATGGAGAAAGGACAGGCACTGGTGAGGAGCGGGCAGAGGGATGGAGCAGGACAGAGGGGCAGGGGGGGTGCCGCAAGGAATGCAGGATCAGCAGCAGGAGAGAGGGCTAGGGAGAGGAGCGGAGGGGCGGGAAGGGGAACGGAGGCACAGACCAGCACAGGCAGGGCGAGGGGACAGGATCTGTGAGCGGCTTGTGACTTTGGCAGTGGGCAGCAAAGCTGCTTCTGTGGGTCTTTCCTTTCCCCCTCTGCCCTTATCCCCTCCCCACCCTTCCCCTCGGTGAGGCTGTGTCTGTGGTGTGCCTGCTCTGGTGAAAGGAGCTCCTGCACCAGCCTGAGGGCAAAAGAAGAGGGGCAAGGAGCGAGCTGTCGCAGTCCTTAGTTTGCAGGTTTAATGTATCGGCCCTGTTCAGAAAACACAGCGTGTCTGTGTGTCAGTGGTGCCAGCAGATTTTTATTCTTTATGGCAATTTCTTTAAATACCGGGCTTCATGCAGAAGGTTCACACGGTGCTGTGCTTGTAGTAAACGGAATTGCTTTTATGCATGCTGCATTCTGGAGGTGGCAAGTGCCAGGTTGGAGATGAAGATGGAAATGAAAGCAAGTGACGCACATGCAGTGGTGATCCTGCCACAAGCATGCTGTGTATTGACCTGGGAGAACGCTGCAGGGACTCTCAGAAGTCAAGGTTTTCAGTGCTGTTTCTGTGTTTGATACCCAAGGGATGGTTTCCCTCTGCGTGCGTTTCTGGGCAGGCATGTGCATGGAACATAGGTGTGTCTCTGTGCCATAAGAGGGACTGATGGCAGCTTTTCATTTCATTCCAACTCAAAAGTAAAGAAAGATTGTACCTGCAAAAGAATTCAAACGGCCGTCTTTGTTTCCCAGAGCGAGCATACAAGCATGGGGGAGTGGTTTACAGGTTCAGAACTTCAGCCAGCTCTGGATGGTAAACCCTCAGGAGAGGAAAGAGAAGCCCCACTTTTTTAACTACAGCTCTGCTTCCCTTAATGTGTCTTCTTGTTAGATTGTGTCGGTGGTCAGATTAAAAGCACATGATTAAACTGTGCTTGTTCATGAAGATATTTGAGGGTAATTTACTGTCTTCAATCCTCTTACGAGTGGGGCACTCTGTTGCCCTGTGAGCAGTACAATGTCGTGACTGGTAATTTTCCTTTTCTTGCCTAGTGTACGGATGCATTTATGAAGGCGAGTGTTGGGTCTTATTGGCGCCGCACAAGAAACCAACGTGTGAAACCCAGACATTCACTGTTAGAAACAGGAAGAAGCTGTGGGCCCTTGCTTCAGATTCTGCAAAAGATGTACCAAGGCTGAGGAAAGTGGCAAAAAGGGAAGAAATGCCGTAGCATAACTTTGGGATGGCAGGTGAGGTTTCCATCAGTGTTCCTCAAATGCAGCAGCCTCATTTGGTTTGCGGATGTGGTGTTGAACTCAAACTGCGAGACTAGTTTCCTTTATTGCGGGTGGTACTGTAGCACACGTACCTTTCATGTCCCAAGTGAAGTTGCCAAGGCTCTAGTAAAACTTCCGCAGAACCACCTCAAATTTTCCATAGTTCATGATTTCCTTCAACAGTCAAGTCCGGGTCTGTGGCATACAATAACCCCTACCCCATTTGGGATCTGGATGTGGTTGATTTTTAATTCAGACTTATCTGCTGTTAGAGATGTTCGGGTTTTGGTCCAAATAGGGAAATGCTGATTGTGTGCATTCTTTTGCTTTTTCATAGTGTTGTTCCATGTTTAGTCATTTGTTCCTTACAAAAATAATGTATGGGTGTCTATGAAGCTGGAGGTGTTTACGTTCTTGTGGCTGAATGTAGCAGTGGAGCTATCTTGCTGTATTTAAATCAAGAGCAGCATAATGTAACTTCACTTAAAATCTGGTCTTGGTAGGCAGATCCTACCCTGATAAGCATTTAAAACAAAACAAAAAAAAAAAAAAAATCTGTGACAAGGTATAGGTGGAGCACCTGAACTGGTGCAAGGCAGCAATTCTCTCGCTGATATCCACACATTGCAGAGCTGTTGCCATCATGACCTTGAAATAGCGAGCCATTAATGTTAACTACTAGCAGCTTGTGAACCTAATAGTCAAGGTAGAAAATAATTTCCCACTGCCACCTTTTTTTAATTTTCTTTTATGTTTTAAAGTTTCTGATTTGATACTTTCTGATGTATTTGAAACCTGTGTCATATCCTACGTAGTTTGTGACAAGTGTGTGGCAGATGGGACTTGTCTGCTTGGAGAGGTAGTGAGATGGAGAGTGGAGAATGGGTTTATGGCACAAGCGTAGAAGTATAAAAAGGGATTAAGAGGCTTGTGTACCTTGCTGCCAGTTCAGTGGCATGAGAATTCCTGTAATGACAAATTCCTTCTGGCTCTGAAGGAATGAACGTGCCAGCCTGCTGAGTTTCCAACCAGAGCAACACTAGCAACGGATGTCATTCCCAAATGGTGAGGTGGTTGTAAGCTTCATCAGTAGTAGAAGCTGTGGAGAAAGTCACTAATCACCTGCCGTTCTGCAAGTCAAGTGCTTGGCTCTTTTGTCACTAGTGTTGATTTAAGGGTGCATTGCTTATAAATAGCACTTGACCTCTGTAATTCTTCATACTGCTAAGTTCTGGGTGCCATCAGAGAACCACTGTGCTGTGAAGGCCCTGTAAACATACGGCGATGTTTGTGTTTATGCATTTTGCCTTCCCTTAGATGATGTTATTTTGTCATTTGAAACCTTAGTGGCAGGATTTGGGGCTTTATCCTGATCAGGTATCTAAGGGCCAGCTCTTGGCTGCAGCTGCAGCAGAAGTATTCAGGTGGTTTGAGCACCAAATGAAACTTCCACTTGGCTGCCATTTTGGCTTTTCCCTTCCTCTTAATTTTTATATTTTAATAAAGAGTATTTGGCTTCCTTACAGAAAAAAAACCCCAGTGCTATCCTTGTCCTGTTATGATAAGGCCCTAATCTGGAGGGCAGAAAGCTGAGACCACCAGGAAGATGTTGAGAGGAAGGGGAAGAATGTTAGAGCCATGAGCTGAGTGTTCTTCAGCTGGCCAGATCTGAGGAGATGGAAAAGGTGCCTCCCAGGTAGCTAAAGGGAAGCACAGGAGAGCAGCTGGGAGCCAGAAGTGTGGTGTGGGCATATGGGAGTGCTACGCTGTGGTGTGTTAGGCAAATATTATTTTCAGAAACTTCCACATTTGTTGTCATTTCCCAGGCTCCTGAGGTGCAGGAATGCTGGAGGCAAGAAGCTGCCAGCATCAACTACGTGGAAAACAAACACTTCTATCTCCATTTCACTTTCCTCACTTCTGTGTAGCGGTGGCAGGGCAGTACAGACCCTGACCCGGACCCGGACCCTGACCCTGTGAGTACGCAGGCAGCTTGTGTGGCCAGTGCCGGTGTGGTTCTGGCACAGAGGATCAAGCTCTTCATGCTTCAGAGCTGTCAGGCTGACACTCTTCAGCACTCAATGAAGCTCTAAATTACAGCTAAAGGAAGACAGAAGTTTTGCTTCAGAGCTTGATAATGTCGTTCTGATCCATCCTTTTGCTTGTTCAGTGGCTACAGAAGGGAACCACTGCCTTGGTAGGAGCATCCATTGAGTTCTTCGTGTGTGATATTAGAGGATCATTGTGTCTGTTTATGCATGAGACCATTACAGTAGGTGATTTGAAGATGTTCACATGTGGTACATAAAACCTTTGCCAGTAAAACAGTAAATCCACGCAGTGGGGTCTAAAGCACACAGATCCAGTGCGATCCTCCAAAGAGCTTTGAAAGTGTCTCCCCAAGGGTACAGACCTGGCTGTCGGTGATTCTGTTGACCTGCCTTTTATAGCAGGTTGCTTGGAGAAGTTGCTATGTCAGAAGTCGTCTTCTGGGGGCCGAATGCTGCAAATGGTAGAATGTTTAAGGAAGCAAATGAATAACCTTCAGACTTGATTTTACTCTTTTAACAGATTGTACACAAATGGGAGGCCTGAGCAGGCTGCCTTTAGCAGGGGAACGTGACCTGACTGCACAGGAGGCAAGGAACTCTCTTCTCTCACTGACCATGAGCCCTCAGTTTCAAGGCAGATGTGAAGAGGAATATTTGACCTGTGGGAAATGCAACTTCAGATACGTAACCCAGGTGGGACTGCCATGTGAGCCCTGTGATAGGAGCCGTGTATCCCAACCGTGAACGTAGAGGTTGGGCCCAGTTTTTAGCTTGGTTCAGTATGAACTCTGCTGACTGATTCTGTGATCAAGAGCAGGCAAGTCTGCCCCCTGAGAGGATGTTGTCGTGGGTGGAAGGGTTGAAGTGCAGTGACTGCGTCAACAAACAGGTGGTTTGAAAAGTCTTTTGGGCAAGGATCTGGTACGCTGGTGTAATGCCTTTTCCCTTTACAAAGGTGTCCAGTAAACACAAGTGTTCCTGCATGTGTCCAGTAGCGCAGAGACCTCTGTACTTTCTTTGGACTGATTGTTGTGTAAGATCTGGGGGTTTGGGGACAGTTCTGAAAATTGTTCAAAAGGTGTCTTGAATGTTGGGTGAAATGGGTCATCACTTCCATAAACCTCTAGCCTGTAAAGAAGAGCCATGGATGTAAGGAGATTTTCTTTTTTTCTCTTTTTATTGTTACTGGGAGGAGAAGCAGTGATTAACTATTGACCTGTGATACCCCCAGGTGCAGACTGTGCAGTGCATTTGAGGTGGATCACTCCTGTACTGCCAAGACTGAGCCCAGACTCCTCAATGCTTTGCACAGTGGCACTGGAAGTCCTTGTGCAGCTGTGGGTACTGGCTTTCTGTGCTGCAGTGTGAAAAACACAAAACACTGGGGTTAAGGTTTGCAGAGAAGTGGGAAAAAGTTGATTATTTTGTGCTAGGAAGAGAATGTCCTGTAGTTTTCAAACTTTGAATGTCTCCACTTGGAATTTAAAACCTGCTTTTAACTCTGCTGCTATGTTTCAATGAGAGGGAGGGTGTCTGGTTGTCACAGATGATGCGTCCCATCAAGAAGGATCTTTCCCTTCTGAGTTGAGCTTTCTTTGCTTGACGTGGAAAGTGCCTTAAGCTGAACGATTTCAGATGGCAGTGAAGGAATTACATCGACATGGGGATTTAGAGACAAATCCAAAGGTATGTCGTCTTACATTTCAGTATATGATTTTTTAAATCAGGATTTGCTGGGTTTTGAGCAGCAGACCCATTTTACATGTGCCTACATAAACCCCATTTTTATGGATAGATGCATGCAGTATGTTTCGTGATGTGATACTTAATTACGTATAAGCTGTTCTATGCTGTGCTCTTCTGGGATTGTCGTAGTCCTTTGAAACGCAGCCCTGTGCATCAAGGGGGCAAGCTGTGTCACCTGCTTTCCCCCACAACATAGAGCAACGTAACTGTCATAAATACAGGCTGAGCAAAACTAGTTGAGAGATTTGTGGGCTACTGTTAGCATCACAGTGGGCCAGGAATTAGCCCATGCTTACTAATAAGTTCCTGTATTTTAATTGTCCTACGCCACCTGAGAGGCAGGACAGTGTCAGGGCACTTTCCCAGGGAATAAGACTGGACATGTCTGCTTCTCTCCGAGGGTCCCCTATGTACAAAGCATCCTTCAGCACAATCTGGGTGCTTGGTGTTCTCAAAAGGACCCAAAGGGATGAAGTTCACTCCTGCTGCCTGCGTGACAGCAGGAATTATGTCTGCAGCTGTGCTTCTGCGCACTTTGAAACTGCCTCCGTTTCTTTGCTTAGCCAACCAGAGAAAAAAGCCAAAAAACCCTAAGCTGAGTTGGCAACAGTGTCTTGCTGTCCTCTCTGAAGGAAGTAATTTGCCATCATCTCGCAGCTTGTCAAACGTGCACCAAGTGTGAAGAAGAACATGACGTGCACTGTCCTAAGCTCTCAGCAGGTCAGGTTTTGCTGTCCTCTGGAAACTGTCTAGCTCTTCAGTTTTTCTCCACAAAGGACACATTGTTTGGAGTAGTGATGAGGTGGCCCCCCAGATGCCCCAGCTTTGTTTCTAAGTGCTATTGAAGTATTTTGCCTCCTGAAGAGACTGTGTTCCTCATGAGGAACGGTTACTTCGAAATAAAGTGACCCCCTTTCCCTCTAAAGGGATGGAGCTTGAGACTGTGGAGGTGGAGGTGCCTGGTGAGGGAGGCAGTCAGGCAGGGCCAGTCTGGGGTGCGCAGCTGCGCAGGGCAGTGACGGCACCCGTGTGCCTGGCGAACGCTTCTCTCGCAGTGTCGCAGGGAGAAGGTGTGAGGGTGCTGGGAGAGAGCCGGCGCCCCTGGGAATGACAGCAGCTAAAGGTGAGGGCTGGCTGCGTGGGCAGCAAAGGGTGAGCCAGCCACTCCCTTTGCAAATGCAGTGGAGAGGGAGGGAGCCCCTCCATCAGCGCAGCAACGTCTGCTGGGGCAGGGCCGGAGGCACCGGCGCCCAGGGCAGGGCTGGCAGGGGGTCTGAGAGAGCCACTCCGCCACCCCCTTGCTTACTGACCCTGTGGGGAAATCGCTTTGGGGGCAGCGATTAAAAAGTGCATGCAAAGTTTTTAGGTCCAATTGGAACACTGAGAAGGGGTTCGGGGCCTTTCTCAGAGCGCCGCACGTTGCATGGTCATGTGTCATACACAGGGTTGGTGACTGGTTTCTCGCTTCTAATGCAAACGCGTACGCATCCTCAGTAGCACTGCTGAAGTGTTTTACGGACTACGCATGCTCCCCAAGTGGGATTTTGGCCTCTTTGGGGCAGAACTATTTCAGTTAGAGGTCCCCATCTCCCACTGCCACCATTATCTTTGTCCTATTTTAAACTCATTTCCTGTTGATGTCAGTGGATCCCAAGACCCGATCAGCTTGTGTTCTCTTGCAGCCAGAACTTTCCTCATTGGAAGTCTTCTTCCTGCGCAACTTAGATAACGGTGCTCTTTTCACTACCTGCTCTTTGTTTCTCACCCCTGCCAAGGCTGCCTCCCTTGATGAGAAGTCCCTTCATTTGTAAATACTTTAGAGAGTGGGTCAGCTCGGTGGAGGTGTCACCTCGACAGAGGGGAAGGTGGAGCCAGAGGGGAAGGTGGAGCGTCAGGTCTCTGCATGTGGCAGGGGCTGCATTAACCCTCATCTCCCGCTGCGCGAATGACCGCAGGCAGAGGCACTGTGCAAGGAACGTCAAACCTTTAATGAATTAAGAAAGACAGATCTGGTAGAGGGCCGGGGCTGCAGTGGGCAGGTGCAGGTCACACGTCAGAGGGATCTGTGCTCCACACCTTCTCTATCAATATTTCAACGGCGACTGGGGCAGCGTGGAGCACCTTGTCTCCTGGTGTTCCTCAGGGTTCTGGCTCGCTTGGTGGGCACATAGTCACTATTGGATGGCCTCTGCTTGCTGCTGCCCCCCTGCTCCCCACTACGGCCCACTGCCGTGGCATCCCTGTGTGGCTTCCCCTCCCAGAGGGTTTTGGAGCTTTTTGCCACCGGGCACACCACCATCTTCTTCCTCTTCTTGGGTGGCATGCTGCCGCATGGGGACATCTCTGGCATCCCGAGGGTGTCAGCCGATGTGGGGCGCTTGGCCTGTTTACCAGCAGCCTTGCCTGATCTGGGCACCACCCGGCAGGAGGAGATGCCCGGTGGTGGTGGCAAGTGGGTCACAATGACCCGGGGCTGCCTCTGCAGCACCTCCTCCACCAGCTGGGCCATGCGGGGCGGATGATGCTGGGGTGCAGTCGGGGGGCTGGCCAGGGGACTCTTCAGCAGGATCTGCTGAGGACTCTCTGGGAGACCCTTGTGGGGACCCTCTGGGCATCCCTTCAAGGGGCTCTCCTCTGAAGTGTCCATAGGACCCTCCTGAGAGGGCTCCATGAGGCTCTCTGGCAGCTGGGTGGGGAAGACCGCTGCCAGCCCACCCTGCTTGCCTTTGGCGTCCAGCAAGGGGGATGTTGCCACCCTCTGCCAGGTGGGGTTGGTGTCCTCCTGCATTGCGGCCACCACTTGGTCCTCGGGACAGTTGCCCTCCATCATGCACTCCAAGAGGTCAGCGATCCTGTTGAGGGTGGTGGTCAAGACAGGGACATCAGGGACACCACGGTCGGTGTCCTTGCTGTCCCCCAGCCCTGCCGCCAGCGATTGCTCCTTGGAGCAGCCACCCTTTGCCACTTACTCTGAGAACTCTGGGAACTTGTCGAGGAGGGTGGTCAAGCAGGAGCCGCTGAGAACTTCAGGGAGCTCCAGGATGCTGTCGAGCCAGGCGAGCGGGTCACTGCTGTCCATGGCGGACGAATGCTCATCCTGAAACGGCAGGTTGTCCTCTGCCAGCTCAGGAAAGGCCTCGTTGAAGGCATCTGGCCCCAGCTCGGGCAGGTCCAGGAGATTCTCTGGGCTTGGCGGGGTGGTCACCACTTCTGAAAAAGCAAACGAAGCCAAGCCACCCCCAGGGTGATGCAAGCCTTCCCTGGTGCAGGTCACCCCCTATGGGCTCTGCCACCCTGCAGACCTCACCTTGGTGCTTGGTCCTGCTTCTGCCAGAGAGCATATCCAGGGCGGGCTGGCAGGGGGTGGCAGCAGGGATGCCATCCTCACTGGCCACCACGTCGTTGTTAAAGGCCTCCAACAGCTTCTGGGCGCTGCCAGGATGGGTGCGGAGCACAGGGGAGACCTGCACGCAGTGCTGAGCCGCAGGGTGTTGGGGTGGCAGGGGCCCAGCATGGGCAGGGACGTTCAGCACAGTGCAGCCCGTAGGGTAGAGGGGCTGCCCCTGGCCCACGTCCCATGGGCCCAGCCCCACTGGCTGGTGGGGCACAAGTGTCCCCATCACCACTTGCTGTCCCCAGCCATAGGCAGGGGGACAAGGAGCAGGCAGAGGGGGCAGCTGCACACCGCTGGGGAGCTGCAGCACGTGTGGCAGCTGCACGACCTGCCCCGAGTCCTCCAGGGGCCCCTGCACCCCCTGCCAGGTTGCCAGGGCGGGCTGGTGGGTGACAATGTGGAGCTGGGAAGGCCGAACGGTGATCAGCAGCCCTGGGACAGAGGGCAGCACACCAGCAGTGACCGGTGGCGGCATGGTCAGAGTGGTGAAGCTTGTGCCAGGCACCTCTGGTCCTGTCGGCAGCTGGAGGGGGAACCTCTCTGTGGGCAGAAGCGAAGGGGGGTGATGGGGTGAGATGCTGGCCGGCACAGCTGGTTGGGGGTTACCCGGAGGGCAGGAGCACCACGAGGAGCGTGCTGCTCTGTGCCGCGGCAGTTGGCCAGTGTGGCGTTTGTTGGGGCACACAGTGTTCTGGGGTTCCGTCTCCATGGCGATCATTATGCCAGCACCTGGGTCAGCCAGCATTGTGACGGTTTGACTTTTAATGACAGAACAACTTCCCAACTCAATGGTTTCCCATGCTGCTGATGCTTTCCTGCCCTCAGTGCTGATTTCCCACCCCCACCATAGTTTCCCATCACAACTGTTTTTTGGTTTGGGAGTTGAGTTTCATGTCAAAGGGGAGTTTTCACCTAAATTTCTGTTGATGTCAGTGGATCCCAAGACCTGGTCAGCTTGTATTCTCTTGCAGCCAGAACTTCCCTCATTTGAAGGCTTCTTTCTGCCTTCTTTCAGCCAGGGCAGGGCTGGGAGGGAGTTTGAGAGAGCCACTCCTCCACTGCCTTGCTTAGGGACCCTGTGGGGAAATTGCTTTGGGGTGGGGGCAATTCGAGAAAAGTGGGACCTCAGAGAAGCATAGTATTACAGGAAGCTTTTTAGGGTAAGAGACAGCTGTCGCTTTCAGGATGGCTGGCATTCACCATCCTAAATGTGTGTTGCCACGGCTCCCTAAGCAGCGCAGCCTGCAACCTCAGCACGTGCTGACAGGGGTAACGGGGGCTGGAGCGGAGTGGAGAGCCCGCGGCCAGGCTCTGTTATGCTCCTGCAGGAAGGGGAACTTGACGGTACCACAGAGCTGATGAGATGTCCACTGCCATGATTTTCCCTTTTATAACAAATTCTACCAGGGACGAGCAATGACGGAAAAGGCAGGACTATGGTTACGCCAGGACTTCACAGTCCCTTGAACTTGTTGTAGTTCCAGCGTACTGGATGGATTGTGCCCGGATTCTTTCTTTTCCAGTGTGTCTGGTGGAAGAGAGGCAGCTCCTGCAACCCACCAGACTCCTTGGAATTTAACTTCTCGTGCTGGCCCTTGGCACTTTGACTCTGGGACTTCCAGTCCCAACTTGGTTAGTGTTGCCCAAATGTTTTTCATTGCATCTGTAACGCTTTCTGGCCCTTCTGCCCCGCTGAGGATGCCATCGATGTATCGATACACTGTGAGGCCAGGTGGAATGGTGACCTGTGCTAAGGCTGTGGCCAGAGCATTGTGAGCGATAGTGGGGCAGTGTTTGTATCCTTGCAGAAAACTGTTTGAAAACATACTGAGTCCCACTCCAGGCAAAGGCAAACCGGGCTTTTTCTTGTGCGTGGAGCAGAATCACGAGGAATGCATCTCTAACATGTAAAGCATCTAAAGCTAACCTAACATCTATGCTAACCCTAACGTCCCCCAAAAATCACTGGGTAGCTAGGTTACGGACAATGAAAGGAGAGGAAACAGCACTGGGAGAATGAAAATATCCCACTAAGTCAATTTTTTTGTCTACCTATACAGCAGAAGTGTTCTTTCATGTTAAAGTCAGAGTATGTTCTGATTTGCACTGCCCCACTAAATGGTTTTATGCTGTAAAGGTTTACTAAGAAGTAATTGTTAGTGTTCTTCCTGGTTATGCACCCACATCTTATAATGAAAAAATTAGATGATAACGTCTTTGCTGTGCTACACTGTTCTATAACTGAGAGTTAGGTTGTGTTTCATTTTAAGCATTCTCAAAAAAATACGGATAGTTACAGCTTTTACTAACAGCACTGCGGCAAATGTGAATTCACAGGTGGGCTTTTAAGCCTCACCTCAGCATGTTTGGTGTAGGAACAAACATTACAAGTACTCTAATATTTTTGCCAATGCTTTCCTGCACAAATTGTATTAAAAGCATAGATTCTTCTGGTCTTCCATGCAGAAAGTATGGTGAGAATAAATCTGATATTAAAATGACTTCTTCAGATGTCAGAGGTTTATTTAGAAATGTCCACTACCTGTATTTTTTCTTATTTACTTGCAGCGGGTCGTAACAACCTGCAGAGAAGATATGCAAAGTATGTCATCCCTATTATTTCCATTCCTGGGTTATGATGGAATTTGGCACAGAATTTTAGATCAGTTGCAAAAAGTAGTGCTGGGCCACGCATATTCAGATTGATCCATGATCCCAGGTAGCTGTATGGGATTTGGTAATTTTCTTTAATAAGTAAAGGAAAACTGCATGTATTATAGAAATGAGAATTTAGTGAGACAAAGGGCAGGTCCAGTTCCTTTTCGACTACTACACAGAGATATTCTAACACATCAAATGAAAAGAATTTCTAAAGAAGTAGACCTTTCTGAGCTGGAGAAGAGGTAGATGAAATAGAAAAGATAGAACTAAAATCTGCAGCAAAATATTGCCTCTAAAGGAAGATGTGTTGGGGTTTTTTTCTTTCACGGAAACAAACGAACAATTACTCTGCGATTCTGCAGACTGGAAATTTGCAAAAAGCTGTGTAGTGTGGTTTTCAGTAGTATAAAAAGCAAAAGCTCTTCAGGGTTTCAAGTACATCTTTGCAACAGCTGTGAAAAAAATGCAAGCATGCAGATTGTTCCATTGTATGAAAACACCTTCATTTACTACTTATTCATCATACAGGGAATAAACTAGCAGTGACGACCGTTGGAAAGTTTTAGGTGAATAAAAACATCCTCCAAACCAGGAAAAATACTGTGCTATCAGGTAGCTGCAGCTTTGCTGTGTGAGCTTAATATTCACGCAGAGACTTTTTCTAAATGCGTCACTTAAGGCAGGGATGGCTTCTAATTCTAAAAAGCCATTTGCCTAGAGCAGTCGCTCATGTGCCACATACAGGATTTTTATGCTAACACTATTAAATTTCCCTAGAAAATTTTCCACCTCCTTCGAGTAAATACAACCGATGTCCCTAACTGTCTCAGTTTCCTATTCCACCATAGGTTGCTGTATTTCAAAGACGAAGTTAACCAACGGCTGGTTACTAACCGAGGGCTCAAACCAATTTTTGCAGCAGTCAGGTAGAGAGTGGCCATTTAGTCTGGACCCACTGAAGTGCCAATGTAAATACAAACAAAATAAGGTCTATCAAACTTTAGATTCTCTAGCAAAACAACGGAAAGGATATGAAGAACTAGGTCTTGTCTACTGTCTGTTTCCCATATGTGTGGTGATCGGCTCCCTGGAAAACAAGAGGCTGGACTGGTCCTGGCTGTGCCCATGAGCTTGCCAGCTGAGTGCTAGGTGGTAGCAAGGAGAGCACCAGAGAAAAGCACAGACCCATTGACCCAGCACCACCGTTCTCATGTTCTTCATGCACGTGAGGCCTGTTAGCCATTGTACTTGTATTTATTCTAACACGGGACATCAGTCAACAGTCACAACACCAGTGGATTACCAGCACTTCTGTCATATGCTTCACATATAGTGTTAAAGGAGAAATTTACACAGATGTGGGTACCACTGGGTTTGCTTTAATCGCCCCTCAGAGCTGGGCCACCGCCCCAGCGAGTGGCAGAGAGCAAAGGGATACAGCACGGCGTATATACACTTATCAAATCATTAGTCAATGCCCGAGGTTTTTAGAAGTTTCCTTTGGTCTTGTCCATTCTGCAAATCCATCACCTGACCCTGTCCCTGTTGATTCATCTATTTGCTTCCAGTCTCTGCCTCGGTTCCAAGCTCCTCCTCAGATCGTGATCTTCTTTCTGCCTGCTTTAACTCACACACTCCTTCAAGCACACTTAGTCTTTGAGCAATTCCTATTCACATATACTGATTTTTTTTCTTGAAACACCTGCGTTTCTGCGAGCACCTGTGTGCACAAGTTGATCATCTGTTGTTTCTCTGTTCTCCCAGTGATAACTGGACTGGGTGTTAAACCAGCCTTGGATTAGGGCTATACTGGGGACGAGGCCTGGTTCTGCCACTTAGCTGCTTTAGCACTTTAAATTTCTGAATTCAAAACACATTTTCTTTAACAAGCAATACCAGAACAATGGAGAACAATTAACAATGGTTTGGTCACTGCTGTGACGAAATAATGACAATTATTATTTCTGGTGTAGGTTGCTGTATGTCATATTTATGAAACTAGGATTTGCCCGAAGAAAAATGTTCTATTTCACACCCACAGATGAGCTCCCTGAGATGAGCATCCACGTTTTAACAAGCCTTTACATCAAAGGCTGTAAACGAGCGTCAGTCTGCACAACCAGCTGGGAATCTTGTGTTGTTCCAGGCACATATTTTTGTCCCATTCAATACCTTGTCTGTGTGATTTGCCTTTTGTCTGTCCTGTGCTTTCCTGCTAAAGATTTATAGGCTTCGGTCTTCTGATACTGCTCCAGCTCCCGCATCTAATGCTCCTTATCTCTGTCTGCTCCATCAAAGTGTTGCTGAAACAAAGAAGTCCAAGAGTAGCAGGGAGTTGCCTCCCCTTCAGGAGGAAGGGAAGAAAAACAACTTGCCACATGAAGTGCTGATCCATTTCACCTGTGCAAACAGGAAAGGAGTGAAGAAACAATGAGAATGTACGTGAGATGCAAAGATGCAGGATTTCTGGATAACATTACTGTATTCTGGTGCGTGTCGTGTCCGTGTCTCCCCACCCCACCCCCCACCGCCTTTTTTTTTTAATTCAAATCACTATTCTGTTAACTTTTTTTTTTAGATCAAGCTTTAACGTTCAGATCTGTAACAGCAGGGTTCCAATACGCCCTTGTTTTCGTGCCCCACAGACAAAAAAGCACTACCATTCTACAACCACACACTTTTGACATCTGAGAGGTGAACAAAACATCATGGCTATTGGAAAAGAGTAGCATAAAGATAAAAGAGCCTAGGTGATATCAATTTAAGCTAGCTACGTTTAGGTTAAAAGAAAACTTCAGGCTAGGAAGAAAAAAATTATTTCACACGTGCATAATAGAATGAGCTTAACTGGAGAACTCTTTAGGGGGACCAATGAACTGAAAACCATTTAAGGAGTGGTCACAACACTTGCTAAAGGGTCCTTTCCAGAAAAAAAAAAAAAGTTGTTGAGCAAGTTTTTCACCTAGTGAGTTTAAAATTCAATGGAAATAAGTATTCAATCAGAGTGAACATTAGTCACTGGGCATGCCTTTTTATTTTCATTACGTCATCGCAACAATACATGCAATAGTTATAAATTTTGTGCATTTGCAAACCTGTTTTGATGCTGCTGAGGACACAGTTAACATTCTAGATTGGGGTGCAAATTTAGTGATGCTGGGTTTGCATTTCTTTTGGACACTGTATTCTTCCAGAAGACATTAATTCTTCTCTTCTGTCTCCAGCAATGTGCTGCTGACAGAGTACAGTAACCGACTCAAAAACAGCAGAAGTTTTCCCTCAGCTTGTGTCTTGGATGGATTGTTTTGAATCAGTAAGGAGGAGTTCTACTGTACTACCTGTAAGTAGATGTCCTAGGTTTTCTAGCACAGATCTATACAGTTCTTTAAATATTTCTTTATATATATATATTTCTTATAAAACTTAAACAAGAAGAATGATTTTTAGGGTGTTTGCTGTATAACTATATTAATGGTCTTTTTCTAGGGGAGACTCGCTCTTTGGTCAGCTCAACCAGTCCTTATTTCAGTCAGTTCCAGCCAGCTCAGCGGTCCTTATGCTCACCAAACACAACAAGCAGTAGCAGGACTGCAAGGCTGGAACAGGGGAAGCGCGAGACTTTCCCTTCAACTGTTGTATCGGACAACTAGTTTGCTGTTGCTGCAGCTCAGACACTTTTCCCCTGGGTTGCGGGACACTCACCCACACACAGTAGTATACTATGACTCCACCACTTGCTTCGAGAACGACTTCATAGTCGTTAGCTAGCCAAAACCCGGCTCACGCAGCATTTTGGCTGCGGACAAGTGCAAAGGCAGCGGCTCCGCATCTCGCCCCAGAAAGCGGGCAGCACAGCTCCTGTGGTGCGCTCCGCACGGCTACCGGGGCAAAGTGAGAAGCACCAGCACGAGAAGAAGCACCAGCCGCCCGTTCGAGCTGCGGCGGGCGGGGGCTGGGCTGCCGTTCCGCGCGGAGCCGGGGCTCGGAGGAGCAAAGACCCCGCTCCCTTGTGCCACCTTTCAGCCCTGCCGCGTACTCTGCACCCCTTCACTCCGGTAACGGCTGACTTTCCCGTCACGGGGAGCGGCTGTGAACACAAGAGCTCGTGATGGCTTAGTGGTGCAAGGGGAAAACCTAGTGGGAGCTTCTCCTAAGCCACATATTTACACCGCTCGTTTTTCCCTACTCAGAAAGTGCAGTCTTGCAAGGTCTCTTCTCTTTTGTAAAAAAAATAATTTAAAGGTGCTGTTACTAACAGCCGCTTCCAAATGCAAACAGAGCAAATGCACCCGTTTCCAACAGCGAAACAGAGCGCATCATACGCAAAGGACTGAAATGCTTGAGGCACGTGGGTGCTTTTGCATACGGAGGCAATGAGTATGAGTGCCCGGGCTGCGAGTGGGCAAAGGGCAGAGCGCAGGGAACCCCGCAGCCGCAGCGGGCACTCCCGGGGTCCGGTGGTGTAAACTGGGCTGAGACCCGGCCCAGGGCTCGTCCGGCCAGTGCTCAGCACAGGACTGGTGGGGACCTGCTGCCACCTGGCGACCAGAAGTGGGTACTGCACCTGCCCGGGACCTAGACCCCTGGGACCAGGACACCCTGCGGCTCGAGACCGGGACTGGGACCCCCGCAGCTCGGGACCGGGACCCCCGTGGCTCGGGACCGCGACCGGGGCGCCGGGGACAGGGACCCTTGCTGCTCGGGACCGCGACCGGGATCCTCGGAACCGAGACCCCTGCGGCTCGGACCAGGGACCGGGACCCGGACTCCCGGGACCGGGACCCCCGCGGCTCGGAACCGGGACTGGGACCCCCGCGGCTCGGACCGAGACCGGGACCAGGACCGGGATTCTCGCAGCTCAGGACTGGGACCTAGACCACCGGGACCCCCGTGGCTCGGGACCGCGACCGGGACCCCTGTGACCGGGACCCCCGAGGCTCGGGACCGGGACCTCCGGACCCCGGGGACCGGGACCCCCGCGGCTCGGGACCGCGACCGGGACTCCGGGGACCCGGACCACCGCGGATCGGGACCGGGACCGGGATCCTCGGAACCGGGATCCCCGCGGCTCGGACCGGGACTGGGGCCAAGACCCCGGGACCGGGACCCCCGCGGCTGGGGATCGAGACCGGGATCCCCCCGCGGCTCGGACCGGGACTGGGGCCAAGACCCCGGGACCGGGACCCCCGCGGCTGGGGATCGAGACCGGGATCCCCCCGCGGCTCGGACCGGGACTGGGGCCAAGACCCCGGGACCGGGACCCCCGCGGCTGGGGATCGAGACCGGGATCCCCCCGCGGCTCGGACTGGGACTGGGGCCAAGACCCCGGGACCGGGACCCCCGCGGCTGGGGATCGAGACCGGGATCCCCCCGCGGCTCGGACCGGGACTGGGGCCAAGACCCCGGGACCGGGACCCCCGCGGCTGCGGATCGAGACCGGGATCCCCCCGCGGCTCGGACCGGGACTGGGGCCAAGACCCCGGGACCGGGACCCCCGCGGCTGGGGATCGAGACCGGGATCCCCCCGCGGCTCGAACCGGGACTGGGGCCAAGACCCCGGGAGCGGACCCCTGCGGCTTGGACCAGGGACTGGGACCGGGACTCCCAGGACCGGGACCCTCGAAGCTCGAAACCGGGACTGGGACCCCCACGGCTTGGACCGAGACCGGGACTGGGACCCTCGCGGCTCGGACCGAAACCGGGACCGGGACCGGCATTCTCGCAGCTCAGGACTGGGACTGGGACCACTGGGAGCCGTGACCCCCGCGGTTAGGGACCGGGACCCCGGCGGCTCGGGACCGAACGGGACCCCGGGGACCGGGACACCCCTCAGCTCGGGACCGGGACCGGGATCCTCGGAACCGAGACCCCTGCGGCTCAGACCAGGGACCGGGACCCAGACCCCCGGGACTGGGACCCCTGTGGCTCGGACCAGGGACCGGGACCGGAACTCCCGGGACCGGAACTCCCGGGACCAGGACCCTCGACGCTCGAAACCGGGACCGGGACCCCCGCGGCTCGGGACCGCGACCGGGACTCCGGGGACCCGGACCACCGCGGATCGGGACCGGAACCGGGATCCTCGGAACCGAGACCCCCGCGGCTCGGACCGGGACTGGGGCCAAGACCCCGGGACCGGCACCCCCACGGCTGGGGATCGAGACCGGGATCCCCCCGCGGCTCGGACCGGGACTGGGGCCAAGACCCCGGGACCGGGACCCCCGCGGCTGGGGATCGAGACCGGGATCCCCCCGCGGCTCGGACCGGGACTGGGGCCAAGACCCCGGGACCGGGACCCCCGCGGCTGGGGATCGAGACCGGGATCCCCCCGCGGCTCGGACCGGGACTGGGGCCAAGACCCCGGGACCGGGACCCCCGCGGCTGCGGATCGAGACCGGGATCCCCCCGCGGCTCGGACCGGGATTGGGGCCAAGACCCCGGGACCGGGACCCCCGCGGCTGGGGATCCTCGGAACCGAGACCCCCGCGGCTCGGACCGGGACTGGGGCCAAGACCCCGGGACCGGGACCCCCGCGGCTGGGGATCGAGACCGGGATCCCCCCGCGGCTCGGACCGGGACTGGGGCCAAGACCCCGGGACCGGGACCCCCGCGGCTGGGGATCCTCGGAACCGAGACCCCCGCGGCTCGGACCGGGACTGGGGCCAAGACCCCGGGACCGGGACCCCCGCGGCTGGGGATCGAGACCGGGATCCCCCCGCGGCTCGAACCGGGACTGGGGCCAAGACCCCGGTAGCGGACCCCTGCGGCTTGGACCAGGGACTGGGACCGGGACTCCCAGGACCGGGACCCTCGAAGCTCGAAACCGGGACTGGGACCCCCACGGCTTGGACCGAGACCGGGACTGGGACCCTCGCGGCTCGGACCGAAACCGGGACCGGGACCGGCATTCTCGCAGCTCAGGACTGGGACCGGGACCACTGGGAGCCGTGACCCCCGCGGTTAGGGACCGGGACCCCGGCGGCTCGGGACCGAACGGGACCCCGGGGACCGGGACACCCCTCAGCTCGGGACCGGGACCGGGATCCTCGGAACCGAGACCCCTGCGGCTCGGACCAGGGACCGGGACACCCTGCGGACCGGGACCCCCGCGGCTCGGAACCGGGACTGGGACCCCCGCGGCTCGGACCGAGACCGGGACCAGGACCGGGATTCTCGCAGCTCAGGACTGGGACCTAGACCACCGGGACCCGGGACCCCCCGTGGCTCGGGACCGCGACCGGGACCCCTGTGACCGGGACCCCCGAGGCTCGGGACCGCGACCGGGACTCCGGGGACCCGGACCACCGCGGATCGGGACCGGGACCGGGATCCTCGGAACCGGGATCCCCGCGGCTCGGACCGGGACTGGGGCCAAGACCCCGGGACCGGGACCCCCACGGCTGGGGATCGAGACCGGGATCCCCCCGCGGCTCGGACCGGGACTGGGGCCAAGACCCCGGGACAGGGACTCCCACGGCTGGGAATCGAGACCGGGATCCCCCGGCGGCTCGGACCGGGACTGGGGCCAAGACCCCGGGACCGGGACCCCCGCGGCTGGGGATCGAGACCGGGATCCCCCCGCGGCTCGGACCGGGACTGGGGCCAAGACCCCGGGACCGGGACTCCCACGGCTGGGGATCGAGACCGGGATCCCCCCGCGGCTCGGACTGGGACTGGGGCCAAGACCCCGGGACCGGGACCCCCGCGGCTGGGGATCGAGACCGGGATCCCCCCCGCGGCTCGGACCGGGACTGGGGCCAAGACCCCGGGACCGGGACCCCCGCGGCTGGGGATCGAGACTGGGATCCCCCCGCGGCTCGAACCGGGACTGGGGCCAAGACCCCGGGAGCGGACCCCTGCGGCTTGGACCAGGGACCGGGACCGGGACTCCCAGGACCGGGACCCTCGAAGCTCGAAACCGGGACTGGGACCCCCACGGCTTGGACCGAGACCGGGACTGGGACCCTCGCGACTCGGACCGAAACCGGGACCGGGACCGGCATTCTCGCAGCTCAGGACTGGGACCGGGACCACTGGGAGCCGTGACCCCCGCGGTTAGGGACCGGGACCCCGGCGGCTCGGGACCGAACGGGACCCCGGGGACCGGGACACCCCTCAGCTCGGGACCGGGACCGGGATCCTCGGAACCGAGACCCCTGCGGCTCAGACCAGGGACCGGGACCCAGACCCCCGGGACTGGGACCCCTGTGGCTCGGACCAGGGACCGGGACCGGGACTCCCGGGACCGGGACTCCCGGGACCGGGACCCTCGACGCTCGAAACCGGGACCGGGACCCCCGCGGCTCGGGACCGGGACCCCCGTGGCTCGGGACCGGGACTGGGACCCCGGCGGCTCGGGGCCGAGACCGGGACCACGGGACCGGGACGCCCAGCGACTCAGGACCGGGACTGGGACCCCCGCGGCTCGGGACCGCGAACAGGACCCCGGGGACTGGGACACCCTGCGCCTCGGACCAGGGACCGGGACCGGGACCCCCGCGGCTGGGGATCAAGAGCGGGACCCGGACCCCCGGGACTGGGACACCCGCAGCTCGGACCGGGACCGGGACTGGGACCGGGATTCTCGCAGCTCGGGACTGGGACCTGGACCACTGGGACCCGTGACCCCCGCGGCTCGGGACCGACCCGGGACCCTGGGGACTGGGACCACCGCGGCTCGGACCCGGACCGGGACCCCAGGGACCGGGACCCCCGCGGCGCGGGACGGGGACCTCTGGACCCCGGGGACCAGGACCCCGCGCGGCTCGGAACAGGGACCCACGTGGCTCGGGACCGCGACCGGGACCCCGGGGACCGGGACACCCTGCGGCTCGGGACGGGGCCGGGACCCCGCGGCTCGGGACCGGGACCCCGGCGACTCGGGACCTCCGTGGCTCGAGACCGCGACCGGGACCCGGTGACCGGGACCCCCGCGGCTCGGGACCGGGACCTCCGCGGCTCGCGACCAGGACCGGGACCCCGAGGACTGGAACCCCCGAGGCTCGGGACGGCGAACGAGACCCCGGGGACCGGGACACCCTGCGGCTCGGGACAGGGCCGGGACCCCCGCGGCTCGGGACGGGGAACCCCGCGGCTCGGGACCGGGACCGGGACCGGGATTCTCGCAGCTCAGGACTGGGACCTGGACCACTGACTGGGACGCGTGACCCCGCGGCTCGGGACCGGGAACCCGGCGGCTCGGGACAGGGACCGGGACCCCCGCGGCTCGGACCGGGACTGGGGCCAAGACCCCGGGACCGGACCCCTGCGCCTCGGACCAGGGACCGGGACCGGGACCCCCGCGGCTGGGGATCAAGACCGGGACCCGGACCCCCGGGACTGGGACCCCCGCGGCTCGGACCGGGACCGGGACTGGGACCGGGATTCTCGCAGCTCAGGGCTGGGACCTGGAGCACTGGGACCCGTGACCTCCGCGGCTCGGGACCGAACCGGGACCCTGGGGACTGGGACCACCGCGGCTCGGACCCGGACCGGGACCCCAGGGACAGGGACCCCCGCGGCGCGGGACGGGGACCTCTGGACCCCGGGGACCGGGACCCCCGCGACTCGGAACCGGGATCCCGGGACCAGGACCCCCCGCGGCTCGGAACAGGGACCCACGTGGCTCGGGACAGGGACCCCTGTAACCGAGACCCCCGCGGCTTGGGACCGGGACCGGGATCCTCGGAACCGAGACCCCCGTGGCTCGGAGCAGGGACCGGGACCCAGACCCCCGGGACTGGGACCCCCGCGGCTCGGGCCGGGACCGGCATTCTCGCAGCTCAGGACTGGGACCTGGACCGCTGGGACCCGTGACCCCCGCGGCTCTGGATCGGGACCCCCGCGGCTCGGGACCGCGACCGGGGCCCCGGGGACAGGGACCCTCGCTGCTCGGGACCGCGACCGGGATCCTCGGAACCGAGACCCCTGCGGCTCGGACCAGGGACCGGGACCGGGACTCCCGGGACCGGGACCCCCGCGGCTCGGAACCGGGACTGGGACCCCCGCGGCTCGGACCGAGACCGGGACCAGGACCGGGATTCTCGCAGCTCAGGACTGGGACCAAGACCACCGGGACCCGGGACCCCCGTGGCTCGGGACCGCGACCGGGACCCCTGTGACCGGCACCCCCGAGGCTCGGGACCGGGACCTCCGGACCCCGGGGACCGGGACCCCCGCGGCTCGGGACCGCGACCGGGACTCCGGGGACCCGGACCACCGCGGATCGGGACCGGGACCGGGATCCTCGGAACCGAGACCCCCGCGGCTCGGACCGGGACTGGGGCCAAGACCCCGGGACCGGGACCCCCGCGGCTGGGGATCGAGACCGGGATCCCCCCGCGGCTCGGACCGGGACTGGGGCCAAGACCCCGGGAGCGGACCCCTGCGGCTTGGACCAGGGACCGGGACCGGGACTCCCAGGACCGGGACCCTCGAAGCTCGAAACCGGGACTGGGACCCCCACGGCTTGGACCGAGACCGGGACTGGGACCCTCGCGGCTCGGACCGAAACCGGGACCGGGACCGGCATTCTCGCAGCTCAGGACTGGGACCGGGACCACTGGGAGCCGTGACCCCCGCGGTTAGGGACCGGGACCCCGGCGGCTCGGGACCGAACCGGACCCCGGGGACCGGGACACCCCTCAGCTCGGGACCGGGACCGGGATCCTCGGAACCGAGACCCCTGCGGCTCGGACCAGGGACCGGGACCCAGACCCCCGGGACTGGGACCCCTGTGGCTCGGACCAGGGACCGGGACCGGGACTCCCGGGACCGGGACTCCCGGGACCGGGACCCTCGACGCTCGAAACCGGGACCGGGACCCCCCGCGGCTCGGGACCGGGACCCACGTGGCTCGGGACCGGGACTGGGACCCCGGCGGCTCGGGACCGAGACCGGGACCACGGGACCGGGACGCCCAGCGACTCAGGACCGGGACTGGGACCCCCGCGGCTCGGGACCGCGAACGGGACCCCGGGGACCGGGACACCCTGAGGCTCGGGACCGAGAACAGGACCCCCGCGGCTCTAGATCGGGACCCCCGCGGCTCGGGACCGCGACCGGGGCCCCGGGGACAGGGACCCTCGCTGCTCGGGACCGCGACCGGGATCCTCGGAACCGAGACCCCTGCGGCTCGGACCAGGGACCGGGACCCGGACTCCCGGGACCGGGACCCCCGCGGCTCGGACCGGGACCCGGGACCTCCGTGGCTCGGGACCGCGACCGGGACCCCTGTGACCGGCACCCCCGAGGCTCGGGACCGGGACCTCCGGACCCCGGAGACCGGGACCCCCGCGGCTCGGGACCGCGACCGGGACTCCGGGGACCCGGACCACCGCGGATCGGGACCGGGACCGGGATCCTCGGAACCGAGACCCCCGCGGCTCGGACCGGGACTGGGGCCAAGACCCCGGGACCGGGATCCCCGCGGCTGGGGATCGAGACCGGGATCCCCCCGCGGCTCGGACCGGGACTGGGGCCAAGACCCCGGGACCGGGACCCCCGCGGCTGGGGATCGAGACCGGGATCCCCCCGCGGCTCGGAACGGGACTGGGGCCAAGACCCCGGGAGCGGACCCCTGCGGCTTGGACCAGGGACCGGGACCGGGACTCCCAGGACCGGGACCCTCGAAGCTCGAAACCGGGACTGGGACCCCCACGGCTTGGACCGAGACAGGGACCGGGACCCTCGCGGCTCGGACCGAAACCGGGACCGGGACCGGCATTCTCGCAGCTCAGGACTGGGACCGGGACCACTGGGAGCCGTGACCCCCGCGGTTAGGGACCGGGACCCCGGCGGCTCGGGACCGAACCGGACCCCGGGGACCGGGACACCCCTCAGCTCGGGACCGGGACCGGGATCCTCGGAACCGAGACCCCTGCGGCTCGGACCAGGGACCGGGACCCAGACCCCCGGGACTGGGACCCCTGTGGCTCGGACCAGGGACCGGGACCGGGACTCCCGGGACCAGGACCCTCGACGCTCGAAACCGGGACCGGGACCGGCATTCTCGCAGCTCAGGACTGGGACCGGGACCACTGGGAGCCGTGACCCCCGCGGTTAGGGACCGGGACCCCGGCGGCTCGGGACCGAACCGGACCCCGGGGACCGGGACACCCCTCAGCTCGGGACCGGGACTGGGACCCCCGCGGCTCGGACCGAGACCGGGACCAGGACCGGGATTCTCGCAGCTCAGGACTGGGACCTAGACCACCGGGACCCGGAACCCCCGTGGCTCGGGACCGCGACCGGGACCCCTGTGACCGGCACCCCCGAGGCTCGGGACCGGGACCTCCGGACCCCGGGGACCGGGACCCCCGCGGCTCGGGACCGCGACCGGGACTCCGGGGACCCGGACCACCGCGGATCGGGACCGGGACCGGGATCCTCGGAACCGAGACCCCCGCGGCTCGGACCGGGACTGGGGCCAAGACCCCGGGACCGGGATCCCCGCGGCTGGGGATCGAGACCGGGATCCCCCCGCGGCTCGGACTGGGACTGGGGCCAAGACCCCGGGACCGGGACCCCCGCGGCTTTGATAAATGAATTGTAAAGGCAAACCAGCTCGTTTTGGCATGACTTGTGGAAATGCATCTGTATCCTGTGCTGACGTTCTATTTTGTTTTGCTGCAAACCACACAAGTCTGCATCTCGAGAGGAAAAGGTATTAGTCATCACCGGTGTCCTTACACAGCCTCTTTACAGCCTCACCGCCTGGACTGCAGGCGTGCTCTTGCCTTTTCCAGGCATCCGAGTGATGGGTTTTGCCTCAATATTGCCTCCACAATGTTTTATTTTTCCTCAGTATTTTCAGATGACTCCTAATGCAGTTTCACATATGAAGCACTTTACTCACTTGCGTAGATCATTCAAAACAAAAAAACCCCACCCACCCACCATGAATAGTGTATCTACGTATTTTGCCACAATGCAGGTATGTTTTTTAATTATAATTTCCAATTCAGTACCAGGGTTAGTTTAAATAATTTAATTCTTCTTCTAAGTGCTTTACCGTAACACGTAACAAATTCTCCCTCTATGAATGCTCTGCCAGCGCATGCTATGAGCTTGGCAACTTGATCACTTGCTCAAAGTGATGATATATTGAGCTGCTTTTGCTTCACAAAAGTTTTTTGCTGAGTTGTCAACCCATGTTTCAGTCTTAATATTTTAACTTTTCTCACTTGTCCGACCAAAGAATCATATTTATCTTTATGTTGAGTTTCGTAGTGTTGACGCAAATTGTATTCCTTGAACGCAGACACTGAATTCTGGCATATCAGACAAACAGCTCTTTCTTTGTACTCCGTGAAAAAATAATCAGAAGTCCACTTTTCTTGGAACACCCCGCACTCGGAGTCCATTTTTCTTTTTCTTTGACATGATGGTGTGCGCGCGCTTCCCACTGGTGCTGGCTTGCTTGTCCTGCCCGGGAGCTGGAGGGAGGGAGGGAGGGAGAGACGGGGGAGCCCCCCTCCCCTCAGCCCGGCCGCGCAGTCCGGACAGGGTGGCCAGAAGGGACTGAAGGGACTTTGCCGCGCCGGGACTCTGGCGACTCGCCCGAGCTGGCTGGGCCTCGCAGTGCAGAGGCTGCCGGCTGAGCCTGCCCGGCAGAGGAGATGCCCGCGCCTCTCGCCCGCCGCGCACCGCAGAGGAGGAGGGGGAGGAGGGGGAGGAGGAGGGGGAGGAGGAGGGGGGGGAAAGGAAAAAGCTCCTTTCTTGAAAGTGGAATGGCAGAAGGTGCCATCGTGTTTTAACATATGTGGACAAAATTATTCTTTAGAGAGCCTCAGTTTACTTTTAATGACTCAAGAACCCAAAGCCAGAGTATGCGGTGCATTTGTAGTTTATCAGTTGAGTTTTTACTCCCAGATTCGTTTGGAGCACAAGGCTAAAGTGCATCTGATACCATCAGCACATGCCATTTAGCCCACAGCAATCATCCAGAAGCATCAAGTAACCTCTCTGTTATTTTCTGGCCGTAAAAGTGCTCATCCACAATGCAAAGCCAAACAGCTTAGCTTGAAACAAGAGGGTTTACACAGCCGTCACCTAAAGGTTCCCAGCTGAGAGGCACGTCTACAAGTGCTTTCGTTTCTCAAGCCTCAGCTAAACTCCTGGCTCACTCTGGTGTGATCTGAAGAGCCCGAGACTGAGCGCTCAGCCATGGTGCTGGAGCAACGCCCACTGGTTTCCCGCTGCTGCCCCGACAGCCACTGCAGCATGAGCAAGGCAAGGTGATGCTGAGTGCCTGTGAGGAGCTCTCTCGCTAACATAGTCCCAAGGTCTTCTCAAGGTGGCTCTGCAGACAGAGAGTAGTAACGAGGAGCGGCTGGCATACAGTGCCCGTCTGCCTCTGCAGTCAGCTAAATGGTTAATTGCATCCTTGGCGCTGTTTTACACAATTCACTATTGTGCCTGGAGGCTCCTGCATCTCTGCTGTACATCTCCACTGAGGACCCAGAGATGGAGACCTGAACTTCTGCTTTGCCTAACAGCTAAATTATACTTTGTATAGAAAACTGATCACGTGGTACCCTTGGTGGCAAGTTGTATAGATCTGTGACCCAATGAATTCAGAGTTGCTCTCCAAAAGCTCTGAAGTCTACCAGTCTTACGGTTACAGAGTCCCTACAGGGATGCACACACTCCAGCTGGGTTCTGCGCTCTCTCCTGAACTATGAGCGAGGAGGAGGAGGAACTGAGCGTAGGGCTTCTCATTTCTTCCCCTTTCATGCAGCACAAGGCACTCCAGAAGCAGCCATGGCCTCACAGAGCCTCCTGGCCAAAAGACTTCGATCTTGAGGGCAAAGGCTGAAGAGTGCATGAAAGTGAGAGAGACACCGGGGCAAGCACGTGTCCCACCTTGCAACATCACTTGTTGGCATCTTCTCATCTGATCCCAGGCTGCAAAGGGTTGCAGCTCCACTTGTGAATTACTGGGTACCCTTACAGCGGTATTATCACGTAAGGAACAACGTTCGAGTAGCAAAAAGACACGGCTCTGCCCTCGGCTGGGGAGGCACACTGGGACAGCCTCCAGCGCCAGACCATTTTTAGCAAAAGCAATCACAAATACAATTAACTTCTTAGCTGACTTGTCTACAAAGAGGGAAAGGCTCCATACGATAAGCAGCACTCATTATTACTCTGCTGCAGAATTTAGTTCTTCCAGAAGTAATACACTCCGTTTCGCCAGCACCTAACAGCAAACCATATAACGTGAAGATGCGGAGTTAAGGTACCTGTAAATGCACTGGTTTTGTTTCCCGGCTTTTGTGCTTCCCAGGGCTGTCCTTTGTTGTGCAGCTCTGATGTTTTCCAATTTTTTTATATTTGGATATAGTAATTGCTAACACAGAGCCTAAGGCTAGCAATCATAACATCTATTTACAACACGCACACTGGCTGTGTGCACCTATTCCACCAGCCTCCCGTTTGCTTCAAACATGTCAGTCTCCCTGAGGACACGTTCAATGAGAAACCACCCCCCTACCCTGCAAAGCCCTGCTTTACTTGCTGCCAAGCCTCCTGCATCCCCCTGGGCAGATTACTTTTGGAAGGCTGGCCAGGGAATATTTACCAGCTATTGAATCAACAGAGTTCAGCCACATGCCAACGTTTCATGCTGTTACCTAAACGGTGGCAGAACTCTCAGAACTCCATCAAAACAGAACTGGTTTGCACTTTGGTATTAAAAGTTATGTCCAGGCCTGAACACCTCGTTGAGAGCTGGGCCACACAGCAGGCTCCTCTGGGCAAAGATTTCTTTTCTAAGCAGCCATTACGCAAGTACCAATCTGAAAAAAATCTGAAAGTCAAAGAGAGAACCTTGATTTGACATAGTGCTCTTGCTGCATGTTCCGTAGAAGGGAAGTCACCCACATCTTTAGATCTAACGGAAAGTAGGAAAGAAGCACCAAGTGCCAGGTTCTGCATGTGGGCTGGGGCAACACCAAGCACAAGCGCAGGCTGGGCAGAGAACGGATGGAGAGCAGCCCTGAGGAGAAGGACTGTGGGGTGTTGGTGGATGAGAAGCTCAACTTGGCCCAGCAACGTGTGCTTGCAGCCCGGGAAGCCCAGGGCCGGGGCGGGTGGAAACTGGGCTGTAAATCCTGGGCCAAAGTTATTTCCTGCAGCTTAAGAAAACTGCGTGGGTCTGGTGATGTCTGGTCGTTGTTTTTAAACCCTCCCCCACCCCCCCCCCCCAGTCGGTATTTCTAATAACAAAGGGTTAGAAGCCAGCAGGCAGCCCCGCGGCGCGCAGGCAGCAGGCAGGCAGGTGCGAGCGGAGCCCAGAGCCCCCAGCAGCATCAAGGGCAGCACCCACCGCCGCAGGCAGCGCAGCCGAGCGGAGCAGAGCAGAGTGTCCGCAGCAGCGTGAGCCCCGCGCACCGCCCCCCCGCGGGGCACCCCCCCCCTCGCTGCTGCGGCCGCCCCACAGGAACTGGGACATGGCGCAAAGGAAGAGCGGCCGCCGGCTTGGGAACTGCTCCGCCGGGCAGCGGCCGCTGGGTGATACACGTGTCAGCGAGAACCGCTGGAACAGGAAGCAGCTGTTTCTTCCAGCTGTGACACGCTCACCCCTGGTCATCGAGAACACGGAGAGAACACCGACGCGACACCCGTTGCCGTGCCAAAGCTCCATTTATTGCAGCACCGCTACACGTCTGACAAGGGAAGCCAGCTGGCAGCTGCTGCACGTCTGTCACCCCCAGAAAGCACCCCCGCTTCCAAGGTGCGTCCACCAGCAGACGGAGATCTAGGAAGAAAAGGGAACGCTGAGTACTCAGCAGGGCTCGGGTATGTTTCCCTCGGCAGCGTACAGAGCAACCGCATTTCTGTCGGGCACTACAAAATACGCTTCCAACGGCAGACTAGAACCTGATCACCTGAGGCCGACCCTGCCTGGGCAGGGGCACAACAGGGCACACACGGGAAACCACATCCCGCCCTGCTCCCGGTAACAAGACTGTCGGTGAAAACATCTTTATTAAATAAGTAGCACCTTCTGTAAAATACCTTATTACAAAACATCTTATTACACAAGTTATTTTTAAAAAAGTAGTATCTTGTTACAAACCACCTTATTACAGAAGTTACTACTGGTTAAGAAAGATCTCATTACAGAAGCTGTAAGGAAAGGTTTCGCCTCAGTTCATCTTACTGCCCGGTGCTCCCGTAGCACATCCCGGCCACAGCTGGGAGCTACACAAGCCGAGGTGGTCCTGACAGCTTCTCTGCTCCCTTCTCGTGCGTTTTGCTCAGGGCTGGCTCGTATGAACACGCATGAAGCCATTACATGGATGGTTCAGGTGCTCTTCCACATGGATCTCCTGAACACCACAAGTAGAGGATGTGTCCCCTTTATCCTTCAAACAGTATTTTAACATGAACACAAATGTATAGCTATTAAAAACTTAAGATCTGCTATCAAGATAAATACAATCTTCCTCTAAAAATTAATAAAATATTTTCAAGACATAATTAGAACAGAGTACTAGAATAATAAATAAGTTATCACTACAGATACCATTAGCATCAAAAGGAAATTATTAAACCAGAAGAATTCCACAGGAACGTAAAAGATCAGCAGCTGTGACATACATACACTTGCCGGTGAAACAGAGAGCTGGTTCAGGAAGGAAGAAGGTTTCTTGGTTAATCACTTAGAAAATTAGCTCATCTTTCCTTTAGCTCCTCTCCTGAAATCTCAGACCCATTCAGACCCAGAATCTTGCGACTTTCCAATGCTTTTGTTTCATACACGATCCCCAGTAAAGGGCCACGGTACGACTGCAAGCAAAGACAGCGAGAGCACCAACCACCACCTATGCCGAGCATACTGTAGCTCCCAACAACGTTAAATAGATAAATAAATAAGTGAAACAGATTCCTAACAGAGCACTAAAACCCATTTGCTTCCCAGTAAGGATGTCTCGAGAAAGTGTTTAAGGGTTCCTGTAAAGTTCAGACTTTCCAAATCTAAAGAATACAAACAGCTAAGGAATTACTTCATATTAATTACTCTGACCACTCGGTGCTTTATAACTTGACGGGTAGAAAATGTAATGAAAGAGGCCTACTAAACAATACCCTACCAAGTTAAAAAGAAAGCAAAAAATAGAGTGGTGTGGGGCTGGTTTTGTTGTTGGTTTTTTGTTGTTTTGTTTTGGGCTTTTTTGTGTGTGGTCTTTGGTGTTTTGTTGGAGGTTTTTTGGTGTTTTTTTTAAACACAGCTGAAATGATCCAAAGTGGTTGTTGTGGGCAAAGCTCCACTGCTGCTGGAGTCTGACAGGGGAATCCAGCTGGCAGCTGCTGCACATTTGTCACCCACTTCTCACTCTCTTATTTCGTCCTCCAGAAAGCACCCCCGCTTCCGAGGTACATCCACCGGCAGACGGAGAGCTAGGAAGAAAAGGGAATACTGAGCACGTATCAGTGCTCGGATATGTTTCCCTTGGCAGCATACAGAGCAATTGCATTTCTATCGGGTACTATAAAATATGCTTTCAATGTCAGACTATAACCTGATCACCTGAGGCCTACTGTTTAAAGAAACAGGAATTCTTCCAATTTTTCAAAAATTTAAATATAAAAACCCAAAGCAGATTATAAGAAAAGTGCTCCCATTCTTCAGTATGTATTATTTAGAAATGCCTTTGCCACCATGGATACCAAAAGCCAAACATTAATTACTATAAGCCCCGGGCAGTATCTACATAAAGGCCTGACCTGCTTGTGCCATATCCCTTTGTTTACCCAGAAAAGGCACAATTGCCTCCAAGCACCCCACAGCCAGCGCCAGGATCCCAGAAAAAACTCGTGGCATCACAGAGAGGACAGACAAGAGGCTCCTTTTTTGACAGTTACCTCGATCCACAGCAAAACAGAGATACTTCCCACGTATGGCCAGATCTTGCAGGTCAAGAAAGCGAACAAGTACCCCGATAAAGTCACAACAGCGCTACCACTGCAAACATCACCCACAAGAAATTTAACCTCTAAACAAACACATTCACATCTTCCAGCCTCTGTTCGTTCTCTGTACTACGGAGTTCCTGCCCAATAGGCACCACTTTTGCACTTTCTGACACCTGCCTCCTGCCAAAGCAGACTCTGTTGGGAACACATCTTGAAAACGCATAGGGATGGAGAAATGAGGGGGCTTGTAACAATGCACCTCTAAATTATGGCAAGTTAAGACACAGGGTATGACACCCACTCATCCCAAAGAGCAGACTGCCAGGACAGGCAATTTGAAATGCCTTCAATGAATATATAATGATGTCAAGGTAATGGCAACTGAGCTGGAGCAAGCAGCTGCTGCTCGGACTCCCGAGAGCAACTTCACTTTGGGCTTCACACAGATGTTCGAGAGTTCAGGGCCAGGCCTGTCCCCACATTAACTCTTAACACCTTTGTAGGAAGAGATCTCACTGTGACCGGATAGGAAAACTAAATGAACATTAACAATATTTTTGGCTGGAAGGTGCAGGAAACAGTTCAAGGGAACAGATGACAGCATGGGAGACCTTGCCTGAATGAAGATTTGCCCTTAGCAATTGCACCGAGATATCTATTTACCTTGGAGGGAATGAGAGAGAACACACAGTGACACAACTGCAGCGGCATGGCAGTGGGTGGTAAATGTCTAGGGCACCTTGCAGCATAAAAAAGAAAAAAAGTCAGAGACAGTCATCAGATTATTTGCAGGACTAGACGACTCATAGAAAATATATGGTCAGCCATCGAGAAAGAAAGTTTTTTTCCTTAATGTCTCAGCATCAGCTTAAATGCTTCAATCCAGAAGTAACAAATTCCCCCTGCTCCATTCTGAGATGCCTATTTCCAGAAAGACGGGCTGCAAACAAAAATTCCTCCCATCAGAATCTGGTCCTTCTCCCGTGCTCTTTTAGAAGAGGAAGCACAAGCCACAGATATTAGGTCCAGTACAGCTGTGCTCACTAGCTGAGTGTACCTGTGGAGCACAATGCAGAGGAGATGGGGAAGGAGACTCAAAGTATTTACAGAGTTCCTCTCAATCCTTTGTGAAGTCCAAAAGGACTCCTGTTGCAAGTGTGTATGCTGCCAACAAAAGCGGACAGATTTATTTCAAAACTCCCATTTTAACAGACGAGCTCAGCTAGAAAGTAGTGGGAAAAGCAGATGCATCATCAGCACCTTCAAATCTATGTCCTAAGAGTGAGCTTGGGGCTGAAAAAAAGCAGCCCCTGAAAGGTGAACTATTCCTTGCACCTCTGTGTGATAAACACGGCAGGAGCTAGAGCACCATACCCATCGCCTCTCAAGAAAAAGAGTGGGAAGGGAACAGACGACACAGCCCGTAATCATTTGCAATGATGTATTTTAGCACCGAGTTAAGTTCTGCACCCTTTGTAGCAGACTCTGGCTCCCGGGAGGACTCAGAAGTAGTTGAAGAGGAGGGTTCTTCACCCGCTGTGTAGTTAATCTGCATTAATGACATTAACTTACAAAAACCACAGTGGATGCTAAATGTTTGCACAGCTTCAAAAAGGGACTCTAAAAATCAACTGAAGGTTACTGAGGCCTTTTCTGCTTAATGGTACAGAAATGCCAAAGACACTGTTGGAGACAGGACAATGAACCAGAGACACCTTTCATCTAGATTCTGCTGGGCAGAATGTTCTTAAAACTGGTAAACTAGAATTTAGCTGAGAAGGCTGGTTAAATACATTGGTTTTCCATTTGAAGGAAGCAGATAACCCATCTCAGTGATTTATGGTGCTGCAGAGATGGGCTGGCAGCTATGGAGGGAAACCCTGGGGACGGTGTTTTAGTGAAAAGACGCTTGTCTTTTCTTGCTACAGAACAGCTGTGAAATGCAAAGAAGTCCAGTCCAGCTCTTTGGAGGGAAGCAATGCCTTCTCCACAAAGGCGGGGGTTTGATTTTTGGTGCGTTTTTACAGATTAACACCTTGGGTTGGGCTCAGAGCTGCTCCCAGTCACTGAAATATACCACATTATATTGGCTCTCGCTGTGTGGTATCTAGAACTTGGTGTCACCGCGTAACAAAGAAAAGTGATGTTAAAGAAAAGTGACATTAATATAGAAAAAACCAGCCTACTGAAATAGATGGAAGAAGAGCCTTTTTCACAGCAGGGTGTATGTATCAAAGTGCAGGCTCAGAAAACTTGCAAAGGAGTGCCCAAAGGAAAACAGGAAAACAGAGAGGACTCCATCACACTCAGAGGGCGAGTTGCCAAGAAACACCTGGAAATCATCGTGATGCATTTTAGCACAGAGAGATTAAAAAAGAAGTTGTTTCCAAAGTCTCACAGAGGACAGGAGGTGCTGACAGACAAAGGTGTAGTCAGAGCAGCAGAAGTCAGCTTGCACTTGAGCCTGCCTGCTTCAGGCTTACAGCTGACATGCAGCCGACAGGCTACGCCAGCTTGGAGGCTTCTATCACGCACCCAACTGACCTTGGGCTAGCTTGAGCCTGATCACGTTTGGCTCAGCTGTGCTGTCTATCTCTACCCTTAACACGCACACCAAGCCTCAAAGGTACAACCGTGGAGATGCAGGCCTGGATGACCGTCACATTTCCCAGAGAGCAGACTATGCCAATTGTTGCTAATGAGCGTTAGCATAACAGTGTTTCATCCCTGTGGAACAATCCCATGGGAATGCTTTCCAACATGTTCCTGTACATAACTTTACAACTGGCACGTTAAGCAAATGTTTTGCTTCAGATATGAAAGCTGAGAAGTTTGCTAGTTATCTGTGATACCAGGAAGTAATTGAACAAGAACTCTCGATTATATGTTTTAAACAAAAATTGTCTTTTTTCAAGGTGGCATCCCACCTTTTTTCTCAGCTTCCTGACAGAAAGACTTTATTCCTTACTTAAATGTTTGAAACTGATGGGCATTATGAGCTGAACTATTAACTAGCATCATGATCTGGAATCTAGAAACTACCCTTTGAAGTGAGCAACAGCTCTTCAAACTCTACCATCGGCTCTTTGATGAACAGCTGTGAGGGAAACAGCTTCTTAGAGACTTGCAGGCTGAACCAAATTCCCCTCTAGAATGGATCCCAAGTACTTTTTGTGTCCTCTTATGTCTCTCTAATCTGTGGACATTTAGGTTTTCCCTTCAGTTACTAGATTTGTGAAGTTTTTTTTAGCCTCAGATACTCTGCGGCTTGTTTTTCTCACGTGCTTCAGGACACTACCAGACTGGTACAATGTATTCAGTGATCTGAGACAAAGAGTTCAGACTTCTACACTAGCTTCATCAGTTCGGTGGTTTTTGCCCCTGGAACCTCCATAGTTACCTCATTACTCAGTGTTTCCTTCACAGCACTGTCGCCCCCCAGCAAACACATCTATGGACTTAATCTCAATATTGTGACATCCAGGTTTCTGGCACAACTCCCAGAACTTCAAGTTTTATTTACTTACGTAATTTATACCCTTTCCCACATCAGAGTAATTAGCATAAGTGTCTCTATTGAAGTGTGTTGGTAAGTACACTAAGAGGTTGTACAAGTTTAGTATTTTAACTGAAGGAACAATGAGGTACTTACACGGCAGACAACAAGTAAATTCTTCTACTCTCCCTTTCTGTAATAGTTAGTTTCAGAGCAGCTGTCACCGTAATCTCTGAGAAAACGTAGAATCTTTCTTACCGAGAGAGTTGCCTGTGTCTGAACTGCGTCTTTTCCGGGAGAAAGATTTTACAGATGAATCTGTCTGTTCTACAGATTCGTTCACAGGCTCAGCTCCTGAAGTGAATTGTCTCTCTTCTGTCTCCGATGACCTGGATTCACTTTTAACACTAGTATTCTCCTTAAAAAAACACAACACAACAACAAAAGAAATAAAACCAAAGAGCACTCAATGTTATCTTATAATAAAACTAATATAAAACCAATAAAACAAAATAAAAGCTATTCTTCTCCACTCCAAAAGGGCATCTAACAGGTGGTGAACACTGCCTAGACAGTTGACATAGTAAGTGTTTTTAACTCAGAATTAAGGTTGCTAAATTGAAACAACCTCTTACAAAACATCTTATTAAGCAAAATATGAGATCAGAAAACTAGAATACACAAAGTTAGGGTACATGTCCCCACAGTCTGAACTTTTCCCTCAGTTATTGAACTAGCTACAAGAAATACAGGTGCACTCATTCTTACCAGCACGTGTAATAATAATGACAGACCTAGCTAAAACATCTTGACAGAGCTGTGTGATGCAGAACCACACGTGAACCACACATTTCTGGTTGGGAATCTCACCCCACCCCATCCAGTCGTTAAGACATTAAGTTATAATGTGTTGCTTGCTTTTTAGAGCCCTCTGCTGCTGCTCTACATGTATTTTGCAGGCAACCATTTGGCAAACCGGTACATTTCCATGATCATGTGGCAAAAACCTGTAGCTTAAAAAAAAAAAAAGGCCCAAACAACCAAGTTCTGTTTCTATTTCACTGAGGCAGTACAGGCCCAAAGTTAAGCACCTGGAATCTACCTTTAGACAGAAAAATTTTCACAGTATCACCTGTTCTAGAATAGTCATCTCTTCTGCAAATATCTCACCCATCAATAACCTAAAGATGAATGACTGCTCAGAGCCTGCAATGCTTCCTTCTATTAAGGGGAAAAAAAGCTTTTGAAAACCATTATGTGTGAGTTTACAGAAGACAAGGGGTCACACTTGGTAATAAGATAGTCTTTCCAAAAATCACGCTCACCACCTTGAGTCTGTCATTACTCAGTGTTGAGTATATAACAGGCTATGTGTATACGTACCAATAGAAACACACATACATTGCTTGACAAAGTTGTATAATAACATTCAAAAAGGCCTGTGCAAATACAGTAATGGAGTACTCCAGGGAGAACTAGTTCCCTCCCACACACCTCCTGCACTTGCTGGATACCCATTTGACTCTTTTTTTCCTCTTTGAAATGTGCTGTCTGGATGTATTGCTTTAGTACTATTAACAAGGCCACGTGAAAAACACGTGGCTAGCAGTGCCTTTTGTCTGATGTCTGAACCACAACCCCTTCCCAGGCACAAAAACAAAGAAGGAAGGCAGGCTGTAGGTCACTACCTTCACCAGCTAGAATCCAAGTCTCATGAGTGATGATGACTTCTCTATTCCTGGCGACATTTACATAATAGCAAGTTCTAGAAAAATTAGTGAGCAGCCTTCATCAAGTAGTGAGAGAAGGGAAGATTTCTCAGGTAAGCATTCTAAACTGGATATTCCACCGGACAACTGCTCTAGAAACAATTCTGCAAACTTCATTATTTAAAAAGAAGAGAATAATGAAAAGCAATACCAGGCAGGGGATGTAGAAACCAAATTGCAGTGTCTGATAAAGAAAAAACAAATAACATGCATATTGGGATCACCATTATTAAGACACTGTTACTAGCCTACGTGGTGAGAGTAGTCTAGACACTCTAACTAGCAGTTCTGCAAAGGACCTGGGGATGCTGCAGTGCCCAGTAAGGCTAACGACACCTTGGGCTACACCGGGATGAGCGTGGCCAGCAAACTGAGGAAATGTCATTCCCCCTCACTGGTGAACCTGTACTTCCAATGCTGTGTCCAATTTTAACCCTCACAGCTGCGTGTGCGGAAACTGAAGAGCAGTCATACTGCACAGCACCCCTTTCAGATTTCTTTTTATCACTGTGTTTATAGAATCTTACACACCAACTCTTCAGTAATCTAATGTAATAGGTAATAATACCATTTTCATCCTAACAGCATCAGCCTAGCCCACACAAGTCTGGTTCCCAAGCTATCCCTTTTTTTTATTGTTTGGTCTTTTAAGCGAGCATGTTTCTGACCATGGATTCACCGCACCTGTGGACAGACCCTCCGCTCAGGTCTAATACTTCTGCAACTTCAGAGTCCGAAACATTGTTTGGCAGAGAATCAAGCAAAGCTACCAAAGCTGACAGACGTGAAAGTTTTGCCTTTTCACTTCAGTTACTGAAAAACGCCAAAACTGCTGCATCTCACTACTTACATGACTTACGAGACACTGACTGGACTATACCTATACCCAGCTGGAACCATGATGGGAAGCTGAGGCACTAAAATTAGCAACTCGCATGAATGGGGTTTGCTGGATTAACCTTCCCCAAAGAAAGCAAGCGTTTCAGCCTTCACATAGGTATGCTGCCAAGGAGACTGAACGAAATCGGAGGCAAATTCCTCTTGATCAAGCATTACAGAAATGTTCTATTTCCACTTTAACAAGAAAATAAAACATTTCTTAGGAGTAGGAGTGGAATAAGAGATGCCCATTGAAGGCCAAAGCCTCTAGAAGTCTAGGACAGAAATTCACTGAGGCTGAGAGGACAACGCTGGATCTGAACTGTTGAATGTACTAACTCTTTTCATGTAAAGAGCTGCTCTTTAATTTGCTGTCTTTTAGGAAATCGGGAAAGCAGAATAAAGCAGGTTTCTACTAAACTGTTACTTCTATGAGGAAGACAGTTCAAGGCTCAGTGCTGGTCACAAGAGTAATTAAATGCTGGGAAATACTGTGAACGGAACAGAAAACAGAACAGTACCAGCTTGGTCAAAAGGTCCCGTATGCTAAAACCGACAGTTTCAAGGGCTGACTTCAGTCCACAGAGCAGAAACCCGAGATGAAGCACACGGTATCATCGCAAGTCTTTGGGCTGAAAGTAGCTGGAATGTGTAAGCAGGAATGCCCTGCTCTGTTTGCGCTCCTTGTTCTTGCTCTTCCCTACACATCAGGTTACAGCTGTTGTTTTGAGACTTGACGCTGGGCAAGACAAACCTTTGATCTGGCCCAGCAGAGCTGTTCTGATGCTCTTGTATGAACGGTTGAGGAATTTGCTCCCCCTCTGCTTGTATAGGGAGGAATAGAGCGGTCTTCTGTGCACGTCCACTATTCTGTCATAAGCTTGCTCTAAAACACATGGTACCAACAGGCACTGAAAGCCTGAGTGCTTCCAGATTCAGGGATGAGGAAGAAAACTGTGCTGGAGCCTGATGTGAGGAGTACAGGCACAGAAGCCTCCTCTGGAGAGTTCTGCACCTGCCATGACCCCAGGCTCTGGACAAGCAGGGTGTTAAGTTAACCTTCCCTCTCCCGAGTTTGGGAGGAGGAGACTAGTTGAAGAGTAGTTCTAACAGAAACAGGGAATCTGTCAAACAAAACGCTGAACATTCCCTGAATTGCTTTTCAATTGCTCAAAAAATGAGGCCAGTTATTTAACCAGGATTCTCACAAATATACAAAACCTCCCTCCCAAACAACTACGTGGCTCGTGTGCTTAATTCCCCCGGTTCTTGACAAGGAAGTTTGGGTCACGGACTCCAAAGGCCTTCAACAAGGGACAACCTATGATTCTAAAAATGCAGTCTAAAATTCTCGAAACTGACAACATTTAAAGTGCGGTCAACACTTAATATAATGAGTGGGCACCAATTAAGGAGTACTGCCAACTCTATGCACTAGCACAGGGATGTGCTCTTCCCTACACGGTACTGAGCAGAACAGTCTAGTCTAGGCTTGAGCTATGCAGAGGCTTGATCAGAATACACATCCCTTTCTAGAAAGATACCCAAGAGGAAGAGGACTAATCTTTATAACGCTGAAAGCAACAATGGGAGGTTTGCCCCAGCTGATGATTCCCAATCTAGAAACTTCAGTGAAGGCGTCAAGCTACCGACAGAACAATAAAACAGTAGCTTCAATGCACACACAAAAATGAGATTGAGTGCCTACATGCAAGGTAGGTCTCATGCAGCAGAAACAGATGCAGTCAATCTCCTGAGCTTACCTTGTTTTCAAAACAAAACAAAACAAAAAAAGCAGAGCACGCATTTGCTACCTTAACAGAGTAACATCTAGAATGCCCCTCACTCCTCATGAGACTTACAATTTTACATACCGGGAAGACCAGGTACAGGTAGACCGAAGTACAATTACAACTTGTTGTACACCACAAAGTATAAACCAATGAAGATGCTTTATACCAGTCAAATGTCAATAAACTATACTTTCCACAGAAAACAGAACTTAACAACTATTTATCAGAAACAATCTAACCGTTTATCTAAATTTAAGCAAAAATCTGCCTCCAGCGGCAATTCTCAAAATACTCTTCTTTGTTGGAGATTAAAGATGGTATGTTACAACCTAAAAAAGCATCCACTTCATCACCACGAATACACCTGCACTACGCATGTTTCCCATGCAAATGAGCACCCTAACCCGGCCAACAGGCTGACACATGGCATGCTCATTAACATGGGAAACATGGGATACTTTTTCATTCCCTCTTCTGTTTTATACCTTGCTTTACCAAGCAAACCCTTCACTGTCCATTAAAAGCTTAATTAAAGAAGCCTTCAGTTCTTAAGCAGGCAAGAATATTGAAAAGCTATCGGTCCAGACCCTAGCATTGCTATCAAATATAGTTACCTCAAGAAAGATGTTGGTTTACCTCTCCTTACCCCTTACCTGCTCTGGACTGAACAATTCTTCCTCAAAAAACACGAGGGAGAACTCAGCTGGGCGGTGATCTGGTTCTTTGCTCCATTTTTCATCTGCTTCCTGTGTGGTCAGAAGTTCTTGTAGTATTGTAGCAGCAGCAGCAGTTTCTATAGACAGAGTGGTATCGGCAGCACAAAGAATGTCAGAAGGCTGTAATGGAGACAAATCCAGTGCTCCATCTGCTTCCGCCAGAAATGATGTGTCTGAAGTTACAGGAGTGAGACATTCCAGCTGGCTTTCCTCAGTTGAAGAAGGTGTGTAACTATTAACAGGCAGTGCCTGATTTCCATTAAACTCCAGGATCATACTGGCTCTCTGCAGGTGCCACTCCCACCTTTTCAGCTTTGCATGATGAACGCACCTCAGCGGCAACCTGAAACGTGGCTTCAAGACTGACTTCTGCCTTCCTGTTTTCTTCAGATATATTACATAGCCAGTCAGACGGCATCAGTTCAGCTTCGTAAGATGACTGCATTGGAGGATTCTGGAAAAAACAAAATGCAGTGAACTTTTGTATCAGAAAATTACCGTGACAGGATGTGTATTGATTCTGTTTATCCATTTATCCAAAAGCTTGAAAGATTGTCCGTTATTCTCAGTTAAAATAGCAAGTTTAACCAGAAGAAAAAAGAAAAAAGCTACTGCTTTGTCTTGGTTTTCATTAACCACCTTACTCTTGGCACGTTTCCTTTCTTCTATTCATGGTCTATCCTGGAGAGAAGGTTACTTACTAGGAGCTGGTGTATGCCTGCAGATGCATTGTCTGCACACCCTTTGCACCGCAGGTGTTAAATATACCCAAGCACTCAAATCAGAGACTTCTGGTCTTAGTAGGACCTGTGGGGGTACACTAGAACCACCCTCTTCACGTGCCACATACGTAATAGAAAATGAGAGAGAAAATCCACCTGCCTTCAGTTCCTTCTGAAACTCAAGCATTCCTGTTGCTGTTATATAAAAAAATCAGTATAAACCGCAACATTTTTAAGCAAAAGAAAAAGGTCCATATGCTGTAAATGTGCATATGGACAACACAACTTGAGGAACTCACCGCTTCTTAACCAATAATACCATTTTCCTCCTCAAGTGATTGTCCATAGGCACATCTACACAAGGGGTGCCCCCCAGGGACGCCCCAGTCCCAGGATGAGTGGGAGTTCAAATACCGATGAAAGCAAATACTGCAAAACTGCCCTGCCTGTCACAGCCTCACATCTGGACTCTCCTGTCATGACAGTGTCCCACAAAGGCACAACTCAAAGTCTGCATTGATCTGCATAAAAACCCGACAGAATTTCAGGTCAGAAACACTTCTTGTAGAACCTACAGAGACTCTGCCTTTGCCATCACAGATCAGGTCTGAACACTACTAAAATTTTTCACTGTAATGACATCACAGGACGACAGGACACAATCAGCAATCCAGTGATGATTTTTTTAGTAGCATTCATATATATCGAGTAACCTTTAAAACAGAATGAAGACAATGAAAGAGTTTTTCCAAAGCAGCAAGTCCTACCCAAGTGAAATGATAGATGACATTTTAACAGCCAGTGTCTGTACTGCTACTTCTTCTGGAGGTGACTCAGTCGAAGGACACTAGAAGGGTCATTTCTTCTGACAAATACAAGTCATACAATGATGTTGAACAGAAACTCAGGTCTATTTAAAATACAGCCTTCTTTTGGAAGGGATCCAGTATGAAGGAGTAGTCCTTAGTGCCTGACTATCCTTAGACCTTTTAGCTGAGCTCATGGTTAATGAAAAGCTACTTCCAGAGACGAGTAAATTAGAGAACAGGAAGCTACAGGATCACCTACTAGGAAAGCCGTATCAGATCAAATGCCAGTGAAGGACTTGGTCTCTCCCTGATGGAGATACCACAAAGAGATGAGATCCTGTCTCCTGGGTGTGTGAAGGCAAGTCCTAGTGTGGATTCGTGTAGATGTGCCAGTTTGCAGATAGCCACAAACTGTGGAGGGTGGGGGGGAAACGGAGGGGGAAATAAAAACCTGGAA